>NW_028166553.1:0-33923 GCF_964263955.1 Coregonus lavaretus
GATGAAAGATAAGCACCAATCACATATTATTCTATATTAGTCACAAATCCTTTGACCAAACATTACCCAACCCCTAACTGTGACCCTAACCTTAACCATAACCATATTACCAACAAATAAATAGTTGTAGTTGCTAATAAATATTGACTATTATTACCAATTTTCTCCAATATAGCACAAAATCATAAATATAGATATAGCTATGTGCATATAGCTATTCATCTACAGTGGGGAAAAAAAGTATTTAGTCAGCCACCAATTGTGCAAGTTCTCCCACTTAAAAAGATGAGAGAGGCCTGTAATTTTCATCATAGGTACACGTCAACTATGACAGACAAAATGAGAAAATAAAATCCAGAAAATCACATTGTAGGATTTGTAATTAATTTATTTGCAAATTATGGTGGAAAATAAGTATTTGGTCAATAACAAAAGTTTCTCAATACTTTGTTATATACCCTTTGTTGGCAATGACACAGGTCAAACGTTTTCTGTAAGTCTTCACAAGGTTTTCACACACTGTTGCTGGTATTTTGGCCCATTCCTCCATGCAGATCTCCTCTAGAGCAGTGATGTTTTGGGGCTGTCGCTGGGCAACACAGACTTTCAACTCCCTCCAAAGATTTTCTATGGGGTTGAGATCTGGAGACTGGCTAGGCCACTCCAGGACCTTGAAATGCTTCTTACGAAGCCACTCTTTCGTTGCCCGGGCGGTGTGTTTGGGATCATTGTCATGCTGAAAGACCCAGCCACGTTTCATCTTCAATGCCCTTGCTGATGGAAGGAGGTTTTCACTCAAAATCTCACGATACATGGCCCCATTCATTCTTTCCTTTACACGGATCGCTCGTCCTGGTCCCTTTGCAGAAAAACAGCCCCAAAGCATGATGTTTCCACCCCCATGCTTCACAGTAGGTATGGTGTTCTTTGGATGCAACTCATCATTCTTTGTCCTCCGAACACGGCGAGTTGAGTTTTTACCAAAAAGTTCTATTTTGGTTTCATCTGACCATATGACATTCTCCCAATCCTCTTCTGGATCATCCAAATGACCTCTAGCAAACTTCAGACGGGCCTGGACATGTACTGGCTTAAGCAGGGGGACACGTCTGGCACTGCAGGATTTGAGTCCCTGGCGGCGTAGTGTGTTACTGATGGTAGGCTTTGTTACTTTGGTCCCAGCTCTCTGCAGGTCATTCACTAGGTCCCCCCGTGTGGTTCTGGGATTTTTGCTCACCGTTCTTGTGATCATTTTGACCCCACGGGGTGAGATCTTGCGTGGAGCCCCAGATCGAGGGCTCCACGCAAGAGCCCTCGATATATAGGGAGGAGGTCAGAGATCTGGCCGTGTGGTGCCAGGACAACAACCTCTCCCTCAACGTGACCAAGACAAAGGAGATGATTGTGGACTACAGGAAAAAAAAGAGGACTGAGCACGCCCCCATTCTCATCGACGGGGCTGTAGTGGAACAGGTTGAGAGCTTCAAGTTCCTTGGTGTCCACATCACCAACGAACTATCATGGTCCAAACACACCAAGACAGTCGTGAAGAGGGCACGACAAAGCCTATTCCCCCTCAGGAGACTAAAAAGATTTGGCATGGGTCCTCAGATCCTCAAAAAATTATACAGCTGCACCATCGAGAGCATCCTGACTGGTTGCATCACCGCCTGGTATGGCAACTGCTTGGCCTCTGACCGCAAGGCACTACAGAGGGTAGTGCGTACGGCCCAGTACATCACTGGGGCAAAGCTCCCTGCCATCCAGGACCTCTATACCAGGCGGTGTCAGAGGAAGGCCCTCAAAATTGTCAAAGACTCCAGCCACCCTAGTCATAGACTGTTCTCTCTGCTACCGCACGGCAAGCGGTACCGGAGTGCCAAGTCTAGGTCCAAAAGACTTCTCAACAGCTTCTACCCCCAAGCCATAAGACTCCTGAACAGCTAATCATGGCTACCCGGACTATTTGCACTGCCCCCCCACCCCATCCTTTTTACGCTGCTGCTACTCTGTTAAGTATTTATGCATAGTCACTTTAACTCTACCCACATGTACATATTACCTCAACTACCTCAACTAGCCGGTGCCCCCGCACATTGACTATGCAACGGTACCCCCCTGTATATATAGCCTCCCTACTGTCACTTTATTTTACTGTATATATAGCCTCCCTACTGTCACTTTATTTTACTTCTGCTCTTTTTTTCTCAACACTTTTTTGTTGATGTTTTATTCTTACTTTTTTGTTTAAAATAAATGCACTGTTGGTTAAGGGCTGTAAGTAAGCATTTCACTGTAATGTCTGCACCTGTTGTATTCGGCGCATGTGACCAATAAAATTTGATTTGATTTGATTTGATTTGATTATCAGTGGTCTTGTATGTCTTCCATTTCCTAATAATTGCTCCCACAGTTGATTTCTTCAAACCAAGCTGCTTACCTATTGCATATTCAGTCTTCCCAGCCTGGTGCAGGTCTACAATTTTGTTTCTGGTGTCCTTTGACAGCTCTTTGGTCTTGGCCATAGTGGAGTTTGGAGTGTGACTGTTTGAGGTTGTGGACAGGTGTCTTTTATACTGATAACAAGTTCAAACAGGTGCCATTAATACAGGTAACGAGTGGAGGACAGAGGAGCCTCTTAAAGAAGAAGTTACAGGTCTGTGAGAGCCAGAAATCTTGCTTGTTTGTAGGTGACCAAATACTTATTTTCCACCATAATTTGCAAATAAATTCATTACAAATCCTACAATGTGATTTTCTGGATTTTTTTCTTCTCAATTTGTCTGTCATAGTTGACGTGTACCTGTGATGAAAATTACAGGCCTCTCTCATCTTTTTAAGTGGGAGAACTTCCACAATTGGTGGCTGACTAAATACTTTTTTCCCCCACTGTAGTGACAGCCATGTTCGGGGAAACTCCTCTAGTCTACCATACTGTCCTGTACAGCCTGTTGCCCAACCCTGTCCATGCCACTGCCCCGTCTGGATTCTGGACCTGGACTATCATCTGTTATACCATTATCAACCATTAGTATCATTACTTGTGCTCTTTGGATCTCTCCGCTATGCCCAGGTCCATTTCCTTGCTGTCTTGTCGTAACAAGATCAAAGTGAAGGGACAGGAGGGAGGGCATACCACTGTTCCATCAGCTTAAACTGAGACCCCCATGATGACATGGTTCCCAGAGGGATTCATATAGTGCTGTTGTTATGTACAGTATTGTATTTTATTGTATTGTTCTTGAAACCTGGTTTTTAGGTTTGATGAAATTGGCCCCTATTTCTAGGTAGGTCGTTTGGGCAAGGCTTTCCTCTCTCTATTCAGAGAACCTGGGTCTCCCTATGAGAAACGTGCCATACTTCATTAGCACAATCAATATACAGATGTAGGATCTTAAAGGTGCAATATGCAGAAATCGCTACGCCATTACCGGGCTGGCGACGCGCACCACTGGCTTGGTGCGGGGAGCAGGAACAGGCCGGACCGGGCTGGCGACGCGCACCACAGGCTTGGTGCGGGGAGCAGGAACAGGCCGGACCGGGCTGGCGACGCACACCACTGGCTTGGTGCGGGGAGCAGGAACAGGCCGGACCGGGCTGGCGACGCGCACCACAGGCTTGGTGCGAGGGGCAGGAACAGGCCGGACCGGGCTGGCGACGCGCACCACAGGCTTGGTGCGGGGAGCAGGAACAGGCCGGACCGGGCTGGCGACGCGCACCACAGGCTTGGTGCGGGGAGCAGGAACAGGCCGGACCGGGCTGGCGACGCGCACCACAGGCTTGGTGCGAGGGACAGGAACAGGCCGGACCGTACTGGGAACACACACCACTGGCCTTGTGCGGGGATCAAGAACGGGCCGGACCGGACTGGTAACACACCCCAGTACCTCTCGCCGTGCCTCTACACTCTCCTTCCCCCTCATGACCAATGGCCCCCGTAACCTGGTGGCCTCCTCTCCTAGTCCACAAACTCGCCCTGTAGCTGCCTCCAGCAGCCCCGTCGTCCATGCCGTGTGCCCCCCCCAAAAAAATTACTTGGGGTTGCCTCTCGCCTGTCCGACGACGGCACGGTTGGCGCCGAACCTCCTCTCCTGCCTGGGCATCCTCCCTCATCGCCCTCCGGTAGCGGACGGCCTCCTCCTCCGTGATCTTCCCCCAACCGAGGAGGACATCCACTAGAGTAACCTCCTGTTCCTTACCCGGTGTTTGTTCCTGAACACGCTGCTTGGTCCTGTTTTGGTGGGATCTTCTGTCAGGATCGTCATAAGAACCGGACCAAGGCGCAGCGTGATAAGCGTACATTCTTTTAATGAGTACACACACGAACAAAACAATAAACGATACGTGAAGTCCTAGGGTTAAACACAAACCTATACAGATCAAGATCCCACAAAACAAAAGTGCCAAAAGGCTGCCTAAGTATGGACCCCAATCAGAGACAACGAGCTACAGCTGTCTCTGATTGGGAACCACCCTGGCCAACATAGATATACACAATCTAGAACACCCATAGACAACTAAACATAACAAGTCCACACCCTGGCTCAACATTTAAGAGTCCCCAGAGCCAGGGCGTGACAAATACATAGCCTGTGATAAGTATCCTAGCTGTCATCAGTTATTAGACTATCCCTAATCAGCTGTTAGAAACACGTGCTGCTCCTGGGGTGTTTTTGTCTTCAGGCTAAAGCGGCCAAGGTCAGATACACGGTTTCTGTGTCCCAAATGGCATCCTATTCCCTATCTAGTGCAATATTTTTGAGCACTTTTCAAAAGTAGTACACTATGTAGGGAATAGGATGCTATTTGGGACGTAAGCAGATATGAGCTATTAGCCCTGCCAGTCATTCACAGCTACATAAATTACTGGTGGTTCTGGGTAATAAGGAAGTTTACCTGTGAAGCCTTTCAAACAACAATACCCTAGCAGCAACAGCAGCAGCTCAGGGTCGTATTTAATAGTACACACTGCAGCAAAACGTTTTGCAACAGAAAACTAAAACATGCATTTCTTATTGGACACATGTAGGTAGTCCCTCCCTGTTTCAGTCTGTTTTCTTCTGTTTGGTGCCTGATGAATACAACCCAGGAGTCATGTGGCTGTAGAAAGAGAGAAAGGCCCTGGAGCTGTTCCTGTTATTAAGTCTCATATTAACTTCCACATTAACACCTTTAATTTCCTGTCCACCTGTTCACCTCCTAGTGCTCTGCCACTCTGGGTTCAGCTTCAGGTTGAAGTTTATTTACCTAACATCAGATTACGTTATGTGAAATATACTTAACATGTGATGTCATGCAATAGTTCAAAAGATGGGTACAAATAATAGGTAACACTTTATTTAAAGGGTACCAACATATTTACTTCTTAACGCATTCAGAGTTCATACAGAATGCTTTTACAAGCAGTGCATAAGCCTAACATGGACTGTGCATGAAGAACTAAGCCTATCATGGACTGTGCATGAAGAACTAAGCCTAACATGGACTGTGCATGAAGAACTAAGCCTAACATGGACTGTGCATGAAGAACTAAGCCTAACATGGACTGTGCATGAAGAACTAAGCCTAATAGGGACTGTGCATGAAGAACTAAGCCTAACATGGACTGTGCATGAAGAACTAAGCCTAATATGGACTGTGCATGAAGAACTAAGCCTAACATGGACTGTGCATGAAGAACTAAGCCTAACATGGACTGTGCATGAAGAACTAAGCCTAGCATGGACTGTGCATGAAGAACTCAACTTCGTTCTATTACTGCACCACTCAACCTGTACAGTATGACAACCTCCATTACAGTTCATCAGAGATAAGTGTTACTCCTCCCTGCACACATGATTACTGTGATTTAACTAGACATTGTTGGGAAGGGCTCGTAAGCAAGCATTTCACGATAGTCTACACCCGTTGTATTCGGTGCACGTGACAAATAAAATTGTATTTTATTTGCCGACAGTTTCGGTAAACATTCCCACCTCCACAACTCTCTCTCTCTCTGTGTTCTATCAACGGTACATTTTTGTGATTTTTAAAATGTATTACTAAGCATATAAACTCAACAAAAATATAAACGCAACATGTAAAGTGTTGGTCCCATGTTTCATGAGCTGAAATAAAAGATACCAGAAATTTTCCAGATGCACACAAAAAGCTTATTTCTCTCAAATTTTGTGCGCAAATCTGTTGACATCCCTGTTAGTGAGCATTTCTCCTTTGCCAAGATAATCCATCCACCTGACAGGTGTGGCATATCAAGAAGCTGATTAAGCAGCATTATCATTACACAGGTGCATGTTGTACTGGGGACAATAAAAGGGCACTCTAAAATGTGCAGTTTTGTCACACAACACAATGTCACTGATGTCTCAAGTTTTGAGGGAGCGTGCAATTGGCATGCTGAATGCAGGAATGTCCACCAGAACTGTTGCCAGTGTAATGCATGTTCATTTCTCTACCATAAGCCGCCTCCAATGCCGTTTTAGAGAATTTGGCATTATGTCCAACCGGCCTCACAACCGCAGACCACGTGTAACCACGCCAGCCCAGGACCTCCACTTACGGCGTCTTCACCTTGTGGGATCGTCTGAGACCAGCCACCCGGACAGCTGACGAAATTGAGGAGTATTTATGTCTGTAATAAAGCCCTTTTGTGGGGAAAAACTAATTCTGATTGGCTGGGCCTGGCTCCCAAGTGGGTGGGCCTATGCCCTCCCAGGTCCACTCATGGCTGCGCCCCTGCCCAGTCATGTGAAATCCATAGATTGGGGCCTATTGAATTTATTTCGATTTACTGATTTCCTTATATTAACTATAACTCAGTAAAATTGTTGAAATTGTTAGATGTTGCTTTTATATTTTTGTTCAGTATAAATAGATACTGGGATTGAGACAGACAATTGGCTTTACAGACACTAAGACTGCAGATGTATACACTGACAGAGTATCAACGCCAATTTACATAATTCGAGAATAAGGCAGAAGTTATTTCTCCACACCGTCTTTGTTAATCATAACCTCCAACTACCATAAGAGTCACATTGCCATTCCTCTTTAACCTAGTCATTGTGTTGTGGCATATCATTAGAGACTTTAACCTTGAAACTTTTTCTGGTCACCATGCAAGGTTTACCTGTAAGTGTAAACTTCCTTGCTGCCAGCCAGCCTCTATCAGTGGATCTATCTACCCAGGAAGGCAGTCATCTATCCAGGCAGTCATTCACCTTCTGAGTCATTGTGAGGCTTGTATTTGGTCCAGAGATGAATACTACTAATTAAAGATCAGACCTGGGTTCAAATACTATTCAATTTAATTTCAAATACTTTAAATCTGTGCTTGATTAAGCTTGCCTGGCTTATTGCACAATAATAATAGTCCCCAAAATGGCAAATCCTGCCCAGATGGCAATTCAGACAGGCTAGAGCAAACGCTCAAAGTATTTGAACTATTTCAAATAGTATTTGAACCCAGGTCTGCTAACTACAGATTAACTTCAGGCCCCATAAACATGGGCCAACAGAAAATCATGTCCCTTCCTCCTGCACTTCTGAAAATGTGTCTCCCGAGTGGCGCAGTGGTCTAAGGCACAGCATCGCAGTCCTAGCTGTGCCACTAGAGATCCTGGTTCGAATCCAGGCTCTGTCGTAGCCGGCCGCGACCGGGAGACCCATGGGGCAGCGCACAATTGGCCCAGCGTCGTCTAGGGTAGGGGAGGGAATGGCCGGCAGGGGATGTAGCTCAGTTTGTAGAGCATGGCGTTTGCAACGCCAGGGTTGTGGGTTCGATTCCCACGGGGGGTATAAAAATAATGTATGCACTAACTGTAAGTCGCTCTGGATAAGAGCGTCTGCTAAATGACTTAAAATGTAAAAAAAAAATGAAAATAATATTAGTAATACATTCTCAAATCAAATGTATTAGTCACATTCTTTGTAAACAACAGGGGTAGACTAACAGTGAAATGCTTATGGGCCCTTCCCAACAATGCAGAGAGAAAGAAAATAGAGAAATAATAGAAAAATAAAACACACAATAATAAAAGTAATAATAAATACACATTGAATAACGATAACTTCGCTATATACACGGGGTACCAGTACCGAGTCGATGTGAGGTACATATAACTAGGAATAAAGTGACAGATAATAAACAGTAATAGCAGCCTATGTGATGAGTCAAAAGAGTTAGTGCAAAAAGGGTCAATGCAGATAGTCTGGGTAGCTATTTGGTTAACTATTTAACTAACTATGTAGCAGTCTTATGGCTTGGGGGTAGAAGCTGTTCAGGGTCCTGTTGATTCCAGACTTGATGCATCGGTACCGCTTGCCGTGCGGTAGCAGAGAGAACAGTCTATGACTTGGGTGGATGGAGTCTTTGACAATGTTTAGGGCCTTCCCACATCACCGTCTGGTATAGTGTTCCTGGATGTCAGGGAGTTCGGCCCCAGTGACTGGGCAGTTTGCACTACCCTCTGTAGTGTGGGTCCAGGGTGTCTGGGATGATGGTGTTGATTTGAGCCTTTCAAAGCATTTCATGAATCAGAGAGGTGTGGGGGGCTGCCTTAATCAACGTCCACAGAGCAGTGAGTACGGTCACTGTGGGGATGACGTCGTTGATGCACTTATTAATGAAGCCAGTGACTGATGTGGTGAACTCTTCAACGCCATCGGATGAATCCTGTAAAAAAATAAAAATCTGCCTCTAGTTGCACGGTTGACATATTTGTAGAAATGAGGTAAGACGCATTTCAGTTTTCCTGCATTAAAATCTTGTTTGCTTTTGGCCCTAAACAGCTTGTTGAGTGCGGTTTTAGTGTCATCATCAGTTTGTGATGGTAAATAGACAGCTACAAAAAATAAATACAGTCGTATGGCTACATCTAATCATGAGGTATTCTAACTCAGGCGAGCAGAACTTTGAGACTTCCTTAATATTAGAGATCGCGCTCCAGCTGTTGTTAACAAAGAGACACACACCTCCTCCCTTGAGCTAGATATGTACAGTATATTTATTATCCATGTCCTTGTTCAGTCACGACTCTGAGAAGCATAGGATATTACAGTTTTTCAGGTCCTGTTGATAGGATAGTCTCGAACGGAGCTTGTCCAGTTTGTTCTCCAGCACAGCAGAAAGTTACATCTAAGCAAGCCAAAATATATTATTTAAGTGATAATTCACTTAAAATGTGTTTTTTTCATGTTTTTTCATACCAAGCTAAATTATCTTACGTAATTGGCAGATCATTTTTGCTTACTTTATCCAAAAAAAAGGCTTAATACAAGTAATTTATCTAATTTCAAGATATTTCTCAAGATATTGTACCCTAATCGTCATATTAAGGTAAAATATCTTGAAAATATCTTGAAATAAGACAAATTACTTGTGTTAAGCTTTTTTTTAGGTGATAAACCCTGGATTGCTGATGCTATTGCGATAGCTACCTAAAGTTAGGTTAGTTTAGTTAACTAGCTAGCTAGAATCCCTTGGCGATGACAGAAAATAGACTTTTAACCATATGATGGTTTACTCATTCATCTGTGATGACAGCTAGCTAGTATTCATATGGATGTCACAGTGACATGCCAATTAGCTAACGTCACTGCCCTCGGGAAGCACCACGAGAAGGCAAGCTGGTGCGAATGACTATTGCACCGGTTTGTATGGAGATGCTTACCGACGTGAAGTGCTTCCTACTGGGCAGCTGTAGGATTTTATTTAAAGTAGGATAGTAGCATCCTACAGAAAAAAACAACTAATATTGATAGCCATCTAGATTTACGTCATTTAGCAGACGCTCTTATCCAGAGCGACTTACAGGAGCAATTAGGGTTAAGTGCCTTGCTTAAGGGCACATCGACAGATTTTTCACCTAGTCGGCTCGGGGATTAGAACCAGCGACCTTTCAGTTACTGGCACAACGCTCTTACCCACTAAGCTACCTGCCACCCCTAGATGTCACCTTGATGCAAGCATGAATGGCAACAACACCGGGACACAATGTCTTCGCTCCAGTTTGTCAAGCACTGTGGTCCCGCAAATGTGTGGGAACACAGGAGGTTGGTGGCACCTTAATTGGGGAGGACGGGCTCGTGGTAATTGCTGGAGTTGAATAGGTGGAAGGGTATCAAATACAACAATCACATGGTTTCCATTTGTTTGATGCCATTCCATTTTCTCCGTCCTCCCCTCAGCAGCCTCCACTGTGTGGGAAGTAGCTGGGCTAGTGTAGCCAATATCAGGGTGACAGTCACAGTAAGCACACGCATACAACGCATACAAGCAACAGTACACCCATCATCAGTATCGATAATAAACAATCGTCAATTTTATTAACTGAAAATGTACAATTATTTTGTGTAAAACTAACAGTAAAATACAACTCAGACTCATCATCTGGCTTCAAAATGTCCAACTCTCACGGTAGTTCAATTGTACAGTGCATTCGGAAAGTATTCAGAGCCCGTGACTTTTTTCACATTTTGTTACGTTACAGCCTTATTCTAAAATTGATAAAATAGTTTTTTCCCCTCATCAATCTATACACAATACCCCATAATGACAAAGCAAAAACAGGTTTTTAGAAAATATCACATTTACATAAGTATTCAGACCCTTTACTCAGTACTATGTTGAAGCACCTTTGGCAGCAATTACAGCCTCGAGTCTTCTTGGGTATGATGCTACAGGCTTGGCACACCTCTATTTAGGGAGTTTCTCCCATTCTCCTCTTCAGATCCTCTCAAGCTCTGTCAGGTTGGATGCGGAGCGTCGCTGCACAGTTATTTTCAGGTCTCTCCAGAGATGTTCGATCGGGTTCAAGTCTGGGCTCTGGATGGGCCACTCAAGGACATTCAGAGACTTGTCCCGAAGCCACTCCTGCATTGTCTTGGCTGTGTGCTTAGGGTCTTTGTCCTGTTGGAAGGTGAACCTACACCCCAGTCTGACGTCCTGAGCACTCTTGAGCAGGTTTTCATCAAGGATCTCTCTGTACTTTGCTCCATTCATCTTTCGGTCCTGACTCGATCCTGACTAGTCTCCCAGTCCCTGCCGCTGAAAAACAACCCCACAGCATGATGCTGCCACCACCATGCTTCACCATAGGGATGGTACCAGGTTTCCTCCAGACGTGACGCTTGACATTCAGGCCAAAGAGTTCAATCTTGGTTTCATCAGACCAGAGAATCTTGTTTTTCATGGTCTGAGTCCTTTAGGTGCCTTTTGGCAAACTCCAAGCGAGCTGTCATGTGCCTTTTACTGAGGAGTGTCTTCCGTCTGGCCACTCTACCATAAAGACCTGATTGGTGGAGTGCTGTAGAGATGGTTGTCCTTCTGGAAGGTTCTCCCATCTCCACAGAGGAACTCTCCCTGACCAAGGCCCTTCTCCCCCGATAGCTCAGTTTGGCCAGGCGGCCAGCTCTAGGAAGAGTGTTGGTGGTTCCAAACTACTTCCATTTAAGAATGATGGAGGCCAATGTGTTCTTGGGGACCTTCAATGCTGCAGAATTTTTTTGGTACCCTTTCCCAGATCTGTGCCTGGACACAATCCTGTCTCGGAGCTCTACGGACAATTCCTTCGACCTCATGGCTTGGTTTTTGTTCTGACATGCACCGTCAACTGTGGGACCTTATATAGACAGATGAGTCTTTCCAAATCATGTCCAATCAATTGAATTTACCACAGGTGGACTCCAATGAAGATGTAGAAACATCTCAAGGATGATCAATGGAAACAGGATGCACCTGAGCTCAATTTCGAGTCTCATAGCAAATAGTCTGAATACTTATGTAAATAAGGTATTTCTGTTTTTAATTTGTATTACTTTTGCAAACTTTTCTATAAACCAGTTTTTGCTTTGTCATTATGGGGTATTGTATGTAGATTGATGAGGATTTATTTTATTTGAATCCATTTTAGAATATGGCTGTAACTTAACAAAATGTGGAAAAAGGGAAGGGTTCTGAATACTTTCCGAATGCACTGTAAATCTCATCTATAGCTGTATTCCATCTAGTCACAACCCATATAGGCACTCTTGGAAAAGCATTCCTTCACAGGAATGAATGGAATTCTACAGTATTTCATTTAAATGTTTCAAGGACAAAATTACATGTATTTAAGTATTTTTTGTAGTAGTTGGGACAATAACATTAGTACTTTAAAAAAATTATGCTTCAAAGGAAAATGTTTTAATATACCCTCTAGTGTGTATAGAATATATAAATCATTGGTTGGGGCAGAAGCATGCATTCCCCATTGTTTATCAGCGCAATTTTGACAGCCAACTACAAGCTGAAAACGTTTAAGAGGGTTTATCTACTGTTCCCTCATTAGATTTTAGCTCATCTCTCTCTGGCTAACATTAGTTGTTGTTCTTGTTGTTGTTGCTGTGCATAGGCAACTGAGGGAGAGATAGCCTACCTGTTCATGGTTGTTTGATCAATAGGACTGTAAAGTTCCCAAATGTAAGAGGACTCTCATGGTATTTACATATTTGCAGAAAACCATAAAGGTGTATTTTATAGCTTTTGCGAATGCTTTCTAATGATGCAAAGTTGCGCTGTTGCTAATGCCTGTGTCCAGTTCAAAGTGAATGATGGCAGGCAGGCCTGTCTGCCTTATTTGCATAAAGGCCTACTGTAGCTCTGATTGGCTATGGCGCACCGTCTGTGTAGAGTCTGGGCCTGGACAAGACACACTTTTTATTCATTTAGATTTACTGCAATGTCTATCAATTGTCCAGACGCACTGCCGCTTCCCCACTCTATATTGCTATGGTATTTTCCCAAATACCTTAATCTACGTCATTCCCAAACATTCTATGAAGTATGAAAACATGAAAATGACCATATCTACAGTGCATTCGGAAAGTATTCAGACACCTTCACTTTTTCAACATTCTGTTACGTTACAGCCTTATTCTAAAATGGTTTAAATTGTTTTCTTTCCCCTCATCAATCTACACACAATACCATCTCAAGGATGATCAATGGAAAAAGGACGCACCCGAGCTCAATTTCGAGTCTCATAGCAAATGGTCTGAATACTTATGTAAATAAAGTATTTCCGTTTTTTATTTTTAATACAGTACATTTGCAAAGATTTCAACAAACCTGTTTCCGCTTTGTCATTATGGGGTATTGTGTGTAGATTGATGAGAACAAAAACGTATTGAATAAGGCTGTAATGTAACAAAATGTGGAAAATGTGAAGGGGTCTGAATAATTTCCGAATGCACTCTATGTGCTCGCTTGTCAGAAAATGTAAAGAAAGGTGTCATTTTCTTCCTGGGGGTGTATATGAACAGTATTTAATAAGCTTTCATGTTGCTAAAATGCTGTCAGTCCCACTTTAAGTCTCATATTAACTTCCATATTAACACCTTTAACAATCTAGTTTCATACCTACTGTTCCTGTCCACCTGTTCCCCTCCTAGTGGGAACAGGAGGGGAACAGTCCATCCAGAGTGCTCTGCCACTCTGGATGGACTGTGCATGAAAAACTAAGCCAAACATGGACTGTGAATGAAGAACTAAACCTAGCATGGACTGCGCATGAAGAACTAAGCCAAACATGGACTGTGCATGAAGAACTAAGCCAAACATGGACTGTGCATGAAGAACTAAGCCAAACATGGACTGTGCATGAAGAACTAAACCTAGCATGGACTGCGCATGAAGAACTAAGCCAAACATGGACTGTGCACGAAGAACTAAGCCAATCATGGACTGTGCATGAAGAACTAAGCCTAGCATGGACTGTGGATGGCGAACTCAACTTTGTCCTATTACTGCACCACTCAACCTGTACAGTATGACAACCTCCATTACAGTTCATCAGAGATACGTGTTACTCCTCCCTGCACACATGATTACTGTGATTTAACTAGGCATTGTTGGGAAGGGCTCGTAAGCAAGCATTTCACGGTAAAGTCTACACCCATTGTATTCGGCGTATGTGACAAATAAAATTGTATTTCGTTTGCCCACAGTTTCAGTCGGTGTAACCTTCCTGCAAACATTCCCACCTCCACAACTCTCTCTCCAACGGTACATTTTCGTGATTTTTTTAAATTTTTATTAAGCATGTAAATAGATACTGGGATTGAGACAGACAATAGGCTTTACAGACACTAAGACTGCAGATGTATACACTGAAAGAGTACATTATATATACAAAAGTATGTGGACACCCCTTCAAATGAGTGGATTCGGCTATTTCAGCCACACCCGTTGCTGACAGGTGTATAAAATCGAGCACACAGCCATGTAATCTCCATAGACAAACATTGTCAGTAGAATGGCCTTACTGAAGAGCTCAGTGACATTCAACGTGGCATCGTCATAGGATGCCACCTTTCCAACAAGTCAGTTCGTCAAATTTCTGCAAATTTCTGCCCCCGGTCAACTGTAAGCGCTTGTGAAGTGGAAACGTCTAGGAGCAACAACGGCTCAGCCGCGAAGTGGTAGGCCACACAAGCTCAGAGAGCGGGACCACCGAGGGCTGATGCGCATAAAAATCGTCTGGTGGAGGAGGAATAATGGTCTGTGGCTAGGCCCCTTTGTTCAAGTGAAGGAACAATGACATTCTAGACGATTCTGTGCTTCCAACTTTGTGGCAACAGTTTGGGGAAGGCCCTTTTCTGTTTCAGCATGACAATGCCCCTGTGTACAAAGCGAGGTCCATACAGAAATGGTTTGTTGAGAATGGTGTGGAAGAACTTGACTGGCCTGCACAGAGCCCTGACCTCAACCCCATCAAACACCTTTGGGATGAATTGGAATGCCGACTGCGAGCCAGGTCTAATCGCCCAACATCAGTGCCCCACCTCACTAATGCTCTTGTTGCTGAGTAGAAAGCAAGGCCCCGCAGCAATGTTCCAACATCTAGTGGAAAGCCTTCCCAGAAGAGTGGAGGCTGTTATAGCAGCAAAGGGGGGACCAACTCCATATTAATGCCTATGATTTTGGAATGAGTTGTTTGACGAGCAGGTGTCCACATACTTTTGGTTATGTAGTGTATCAATGTCAATTTACATCATTCGAGAATAAGGCAGAAGTTCTTTCTCCACACTTCTCAATTATAACCTCCAACTACCATAAGAGTCACATTGCCATTGCTCTCTAACCTAGTCGTTGTGTTGTGGCATATCATTAGAAACTTTAACCTTTAAACTTTTTCCTGGTCACCTTGTGACCTAAAGCCTACATTTGTTATATTGAGTGACAATTCTCGTAACCTTTTTTTTCTTCTTTTTTCGTGCGTCATTGGCAGATCATTTAGCTTATTTTAATCTATGGAAATGGAATTAAAGCTGCAATATGTAACTTTTAGGGCGACCTGACCAAATTCACATAGAAATGTGTGTTTTAGATCTGTCATTCTCATTGAAAGCAACCAGAAAATGGCATAGTGATTTCTGCATAGTGCATCTTTACTACAAGTAATCTATTCAAGATATTGTACATTAATAGTTGTGTTAAGGTAAAATATCTACAAAAATATATTGAAATAAGATAATCACAATCTCGTTAGATAATACAGCTTGGTACAAGTCGCTCTGGATAAGAGCGTCTGCTAAATGACTGAAATGTAAAAATGTACAAAAAAACACTAATTCTAAGTGAATTATCACTCAATATAAGATATTTAGTCTTGCTTAGATTTCACAGTGTGAGCTCCAGGTCTTTATCATCAAAGGCATTTATTACTTGGTTAATGGTTAGTAAGAGGCTTTGTGGCCCGAGGATGCAGCAAGGACATCTGAGACATACAGGTTCCTGAGAGTGGTTGGTAGAACGCTGGTTCAGCCAATGGCTGAGTCCCAGGCAGCGCCCAGTATTCGGGCCAGGAGGATATAAAGCCAGGGTGGCAGAGCCAACCTCAGCCTATATGACAGGTCTATAGGTCAGCTCTGGACCTACACAAGGATTTAACTAAACAGAATCAGATGAACCAACACTAGTCAGTAATACCAGCACTCTAAACCTATAGCTGCCGATTGCTTCTGATACTTAGACAGTCTCTAGGTCCTGACCAGAGGACTGAAGGACCTCAGTATTCCTTTTCTGTAGTGTTTGACCTGTATAAGCCAGTAGGTGTGAGGACCCTGTATTTACAGCCAGTCTGATGGAGAACGATGCCTATGACAGGATCGGGGACGAACCCCCCATCTATGAGGAGACGTCTTTCTCCGGTGGTACCACCTCTAACGGTAACGGCTATGGTAACGGAGAGCACCGGGCCGCCCGTCCGTCCGTGGTCAGTGCGTTTGGTCATGACACGCTGGACCGCGTGCCCAACATCGACTTCTACCGTAACGCTGGGAGCGTGAGCGGTCACCGTGCGGTCCGACCGTCTCTGCAGGAGCTCCACGATGTCTTCCAGAAGGTCAGTGTGTGTGTCGGAGTCCTCCTCACCTGCACCCACACCTGTACTCACACCTCTACAACACCTGCATCCGATTTAGACTTGTCTCTGTACATCTGTATATCTCGTACATCTCTTTTCCTTCCCTGCACACACATCACACAACTGTCTCCACCAAGTCAGCAGCATTTTAATTGGAATCAACTCTCCTTTAATCTAGACAATTCAGAAAGATCATTGAAATTCTAATTCAATAAATGGAAACGCATTCATTGCCATTCATTTTTTATGTAGAACATGTTTTGACATCAACATTGGCCTGTCTGTCTCTCAATTCAATTCAATTCAAAGGGGCTTTATTGGAAAGGGAAACATTTTTACATTGCCAAAACAAGTTAAATAAATAATAAACAGAAGTAAGAAGAAACAAAAAACAACATCAACAAAAAAACAATAAAAGATGTCCAGTAAACATTGCACAGATAAAGGTTTGAAAAGGATAAAGACGTTTCAAATGGTATATTATCAGCTATGTACAGTGTTTTTAACAATGTGCAAATAGTTGTAGTACGAATAGTAGGGGAAGATAAGTAAACAGATCAATATTGGTTGTATTTACAATGTTGTTTTCATGGCTTTGTTTTTCTCTGTTGATCTGTTTATCTCACTCTCTTTCTCTTTCTCTCTCTGACTGTGTGACACAGATTAATATCATGTCACAACAGTGATTGGGAAACAGTCATGTCTGATCTAAAGAAGGGAAAGTCAGTTCCCACTGGGCACAAACTGGTTGAATCAATGTTGTTTCAACTTAATTTCTCAACGTATTGTGATGTGGAATCTATGTGGAAAATACATTGGATTTGAAAAAAGTCATCAACCGCTGTTTTGAGGGTAACATTTCAACCACAGGATTATGTGTCATCATGGAAACCAAATTTCCACATAGACAAACCTTGTATAAAATATGTTGAATTTGTACCTTTAAAACAAGGTCAGATCTTCAACATTATATCCACTATCAGTAGAAGAAGAAAAAAACTATAGGCTGGGCAGCACCTCCTACTGGAGAACTGATTCATCTACAGCTACCCTTTGGTCTCACATCCAGGGTTTTACCAAGCCCTGCTTAGCTATGATATTTGTCACTGACTATTACCAATGTGATTACGTGAGAATGATTGTTGAGCGATCTCCACTTAAAAACTAAATAGATTTACTGTTGCTATCGAAGTCATTCCAACGGGTAGGTTTAACAGAGCAAATAATCATATGTCATCAATGATGCTATTTAGGACTATATAGCATTTGCAAAGTCATCAATAGCTATTGTTTCAATTCAACCCAGGATTTAACAAAAAATAGACAATATGGTTTCAAGCTCTGGATGATTTCAAATGTAATTATATTTAGTGATATTTAATTGTGTTTGGTTGTCAACGCAACCAAATATCAACACTTTAAGGAAATGTATCTTCTGCTTGGATAGTTCCATCTGTGCCACTGATTTAGTATGGGTTTAATTCCAGTTTGTTTTCAAATTAATAATTGTTGGATAAATAAATGTCTCCATCTCAATCAAAAATCTACGTTAAACAATAGGACTAAATCAAATTCAACTTTATTTAAAGTGCATTTAAAGTTTCATTTGACTTTAAATCAGTGGCACAGATGGATGAATCCAAGCAGAAGATAAATCTCCTTCAAATGTTGATATTTGGTTGCGTTGACAACCAAACACAATTCAGAATCACTTTTGAAATACAATAAATAGCCTATTAACTTGACGACAAGTTTACAAATGATATGTTTGATCCACGTCTCCAACTCAACCAAAAATAAAAGTTAAAGAATGGAATTAAGTCAGTTGCTCAGATGGAACTATCCAAGCAGTAAATACATCTCCTTTAAATATTAATATTTGGTTGCCTTGTCAACCAAACACAATTCAATATTACTTTTGTAATATAGTAAATAGCCTAAAGTTAAGGCTTTCTTACAAACTAATGGAACATTCACCCTTAAAATGAGCAACACATCCATGGTCCCAGTTTGAGGTTACTGTAACTACAAATGTCTTCTTTGATCATCATATAAACCGTGCATGTTCAAGATAGCATGCATAGGTCATTGACTACTCCTGAGTGGCGCAGTCGTCTAAGGCACTGCATCGCAGTGCTAACTGTGCCACTAGAGATCCTGGTTCGAATCCAGGCTCTGTCGCAGCCGGCCGCGACCGGGAGACTCATGGGCGGTGCACAATTGGCCCAGCGTCGTGTAGGGGAGGGAATGGCCGGCAGGGATGTAGCTCATTTGATAGAGCATGGTGTTTGCAACGCCAGGGTTGTGGGTTCGATTCCCACGGGGGGCCAGTATAAAAAATATATATGTATTCACTAACTGTAAGTCGCTCTGGATAAGAGCGTCTGCTAAATGACTAAAATGTAAATGTAATTGCAGGTCTGTGGAGATCTTCAGAATTGCGGTAATAATCTGCCCAGAATCTCGAACAGCATTGATCATTGCACCATGTACTTTTAATGTAAAACTCAAGTGCAATCCAGGTAATTTGGTTCTGCTATTAGATGAAGGACAGTGATAAGTAACACATTAATCTGTTGTATAAATAAACAAAATATCTGACATTGTATTCCCATTTGAACTTTTGCTGTGCCTTTAAATGGTTGAAAGCACAGTGATATACATTTGGGTGACAACTAAACCAAAAATCAGACATTGTTTTTTCATTGGAATATGGTTGTACATTTAGATGGTTGAAAGCATAGTGATAACACATTGGAAATTCAACTAACTTTTGGCTCTCTTTTTGAGTGGGTGAATATAGGTTGTAATCTCATTGATCAACGTCTCAACCAAATATTACCCAATTATCCACGTTGAAATTACGTGGTGTGTCAAGTGGGTTGGCCTTGAATGGGTCAACTCATTCCATTTATAGTCCTCCTGTGTACTGAAAGAGAACAACATGAACTCTCTGGAGAGAAGAAAATGTTTTATAGTCTCAGATAGGAAGATAAGATAATGAGAAAAGAGAGAGGAGAGGGGAGAGAGAGATAAATTGAGTTTATAGTCCTTTAATCATTCATCTAACTAGAAACATTCCTGCCACTTTCATTAACCGCAGTTCAACCATATTTCACACCCTATAAACCTCCTACCAACACCGGGACTGAACAGTCGTCAAAGACAGAGATAAGAATAGATCTACACAATGGTTGACATACTGACAGGCTAAAGTGTTTTATTGATTTTTTACACCTTTGGGTGACAGACAGTATGTTATACCTGTCTGACAGCCACGCCCTACACCAGACAGAGATCGGAGCATCTCATTTCAGAGTTTGGTACTCATACGTCCTTTAAACACTTCATATTTGTCTTACAAAAAGTTTAAATTGGGTCTGTCCTGTTCTCTCTCTCTCTCTCTCTCTCTCTCTCTCTCTCTCTCTCTCTCTCTCTCTCTCTCTCTCTCTCTCTCTCTCTCTCTCTCTCTCTCTCTCTCTCTCTCTCTCTCTCTCTCTCTCTCTCTGAGTGCAGTCTTCAAGGACAAGCACACAGCATAATAATGTATTCATCTTCATCAGAATCAAACTGCACGACTCTCTCTCTCTCTCTCTCTCTCTCTCTCTCTCACACTCATGAACAAGAACAACGCGTCTCTTGTTTGATTGATTTAGAAAGAGAACATTTCAACAGTGTTCTGACCTCATAGACTTACCTATCCAACAGGAGGCCCAGAATTCTAACATAAAGTTACTGCACTGCCAACTCTCTCTGATTCCCTAAAGACAAAACTAATCTAAACTTCCTCTGAAGTTGAATAAGATGACCTACGGCCATTTCAACACATTCCTTCTTCCTCTACCAGCCTTATTCTTTCTCTACCTCTCTTCCTCTAGGTAGATTGGAGTGATATTTACCCCTGACAAGTCTTTTCCTCTCCTCTTTCTCTCTCTAGAAAGGAAGGATCTCGGTGACGAACACGATGGAGGACGGCGAGGGGAGCGACGGGACGCCGTCGGACGACGTGGAGTCTGTCATTCCTCTGGACAACAAAGGAGGAGCCGTGAGGTTCGGCTGGATAAAGGGAGTCCTGGTTAGTAGAGATCAGTTACATTGGGCAGGGTTAGGAGGGTCCTGCGGAATAGAGATGCATTGTATTGGGGCAGGGTTCGGAGGGTCCTGGGGAATAGAGATGGGTTATAATGGGGCAGGGTTAGGAGGGTCCTGGAGAGTGGAGCTAGGTTATGGGCAGGGTTAGGAGGGTCCTGGGGAGTAGAGAAGGGTTATATTGGGGCAGGGCTTGGAGGTTCCTGGGGAGTAGAGATGGGTTATATTGAGGCAGGGCTAGGAGGGTCCTGCGGAGTAGAGATGGGTTATATTGGACAGGGTTAGGAGGGTCCTGGGGAGTAGAGATGGGTTATATTGAGGCAGGGCTAGGAGGGTCCTGGGGAGTAGAGATGGGTTATATTGGACAGGGTTAGGAGGGTCCTGGGGAGTAGAGATGGGTTATATTGGACAGGGTTAGGAGGGTCCTGGGGAGTAGAGATGGGTTATATTGGACAGGGTTAGGAGGGTCCTGGGGAGTAGAGATGGGTTATATTGGACAGGGTTAGGAGGGTCCTGGGGAGTAGAGATGGGTTATATTGGACAGGGTTAGGAGGGTCCTGGGGAGTAGAGATGGGTTATATTGGGGCAGGGCTAGGAGGGTCCTGGGGAGTAGAGAAGGGTTATATTGGGGCAGGGCTAGGAGGGTCCTGGGGAGTAGAGAAGGGTTATATTGGGGCAGGGCCTGGAGGGTCCTGGGGAGTAGAGAAGGGTTATATTGGGGCAGGGCCTGGAGGGTCCTGGGGAGTAGAGAAGGGTTATATTGGGGCAGGGCCTGGAGGGTCCTGGGGAGTAGGGCCGGGTTATAATGTATGGTTATAGGGGTTATGTTGAGGGTGGATGGGTCACTGTAAGTGTGAGTGAGGATTGGTTATAGAGCTGGTTAACGGGGGAGTGGGGTTGGGTTATGGGATCATGCTATGTGTGGTTGGAGTTGTCTGGATTCAGGTTGTGGGGCTGGCTAAATGGGATATAAATGGGATCCTGGTGAGGGCAGTTGGTTATGGGGACTGGCCTGTCCTAATGGGATCCTGGTGAGGGCAGTTGGTTATGGGGACTGGCCTGTCCTAATGGGATCCTGGTGAGGGCAGTTGGTTATGGGAACTGGCCTGTCCTAATGGGATCCTGGTGAGGGCAGATGGTTATGGGAACTGGTCTGTCCTAATGGGATCCTGGTGAGGGCAGTTGGTTATGGGGACTGTCCTAATGGGATCCTGGTGAGGGCAGTTGGTTATGGGGACTGGCCTGTCCTAATGGGATCCTGGTGAGGGCAGTTGGTTATGGGGACTGTCCTAATGGGATCCTGGTGAGGGCAGTTGGTTATGGGAACTGGCCTGTCCTAATGGGATCCTGGTGAGGGCAGTTGGTTATGGGAACTGGCCTGTCCTAATGGGATCCTGGTGAGGGCAGTTGGTTATGGGGACTGGCCTGTCCTAATGGGATCCTGGTGAGGGCAGTTGGTTATGGGGACTGGCCTGTCCTAATGGGATCCTGGTGAGGGCAGTTGGTTATGGGGACTGGCCTGTCCTAATGGGATCCTGGTGAGGGCAGTTGGTTATGGGGACTGGCCTGTCCTAATGGGATCCTGGTGAGGGCAGTTGGTTATGGGAACTAGCCTGTCCTAATGGGATCCTGGTGAGGGCAGTTGGTTATGGGGACTGGCCTGTCCTAATGGGATCCTGGTGAGGGCAGTTGGTTCGGGGGCTGGCCTGTCCTAATGGGATCCTGGTGAGGGCAGTTGGTTATGGGGACTGGCCTGTCCTAATGGGATCCTGGTGAGGGCAGTTGGTTATGGGGACTGGCCTGTCCTAATGGGATCCTGGTGAGGGCAGTTGGTTATGGGAACTGGCCTGTCCTAATGTGATCCTGGTGAGGGCAGTTGGTTATGGGGACTGGCCTGTCCTAATGGGATCCTGGTGAGGGCAGTTGGTTATGGGGACTGGCCTGTCCTAATGGGATCCTGGTGAGGGCAGTTGGTTATGGGGACTGGCCTGTCCTAATGGGATCCTGGTGAGGGCAGTTGGTTATGGGGACTGGCCTGTCCTAATGGGATCCTGGTGAGGGCAGTTGGTTATGGGAACTGGCCTGTCCTAATGGGATCCTGGTGAGGGCAGTTGGTTATGGGGACTGGCCTGTCCTAATGGGATCCTGGTGAGGGCAGATGGTTATGGGGACTGTCCTAATGGGATCCTGGTGAGTAGGAATGGAGTCTTAGAGAGTGTGGCTGGATATCGAGCAGGGTGAATGGGGAGTCCTGGTCTGTGTGGTCAGGTTATGGGAACCTCTTCTACTGTATATCACAACCCAGGATCAATTAGTTAACCTGCATACCTCAGTGATACCCTGACAGGTCACATGATCTGTCTGGAGAGACAGCCTCAGACACAGACACAGCGACAAAGAGATTCAGATTGTCATTGTGTCATAACCCAGTCTCTATCTAACCTAACTATGATATGTCTGGAAGCGAAGAGACAAGGACAAAGAGATTCAGATAGTGTATTTTGTGACAACTGGATTGTAATCCTGCCCTGTGTGTAATTCAGACCTAACCCCAGTCTCTACCTAACCTAACCTCCGTTCTCACCTCCTATCTCTCTCCTCTCCTCTCTCTCTCCTCCTCTCTCTCAACTCTCTCCTCCTGTCTCTCTCCTCTCTCTCTCCTCCTGTCTCTCTCCTCCTCTCTCTCTCCTCCTGTCTCTCTCCTCCTGTCTCTCCTCCTGTCTCTCTCCTCCTCTCTCTCTCTCCTCCTCTCTCTCTCTCCTCTTTCCTCCTCTCTGTCCTCTTGTCTTTCCACCTCTCCAGGTGAGATGTATGTTGAACATCTGGGGTGTGATGCTGTTCATCCGTCTGTCCTGGGTGTTTGGACAGGCCGGCTGGGGTAAGTACAACACAGAGTAATAAAATAAGTACACCACGTACACTCTAAGAAAAGAAGAGTGCTATGAAGCACCATTTGTCCCTGTAGGACAACCCCCTGAAAATAGGCTCCCTTTTCAGGTCAGATGGAACCCTTTTGGTTTCCAAATAGAACCAGGTTCCAAAAAATTACCTGGGTTCCAAATAGAACCTATTAAAGGGTGGTATTTGGAACCAGAAATAGCTCTACCTGATCTTAAATGGGGAAACAATTCAGAGGGTTCCCCAATACTCCCCTACAGCAGTGGTAGTCAAAGGCGGGGTCGCGATGGGGTAACTGCAGTGGGGTCGCAAAAATGTTAACAAAATAAAAGATACAAAGATGAAGAGTACAGATTATTACTGTATATGAGACAATATACAAACGTTTTATTTTTATTGAGAAAATGTATTTATTGGTTTCTTTTCATTTTGATAAGAGATGAAAATGCAATGAATTGAAGATTTTAAGGTTGTGTCTTTAGATGTGGGGTGGGGTCGCAATAAATTATTGGGGGAAAAATGGGGTCCCCAGAAATTCTGGTGGAAACAATTGGGTCCCCGCTGAAAAAGTTTGAATACCACTGCCCTACAGGGACATTCTTTGTTGGACTCTTTGTTTCTGAGAGTGTAGACATGCAAAAATATGTACACCACAAAAAGAGGGCCAGTCAACCAGTCAGCGCTCCCAGTGTCCTTCACTCTGAGGTCAAAGCAAAGGAAGTAGTTTGAATGTACCAGGTGTGTGTATGTGTGTGTGTGTGTGTTTGTGTGTTTGTGTGTATGTGTATGTGCGTCCATCTGTGTGTGTGTGCGTGTCTGTTTGTGTGTATCAGGGTCGAGGCCCTCTTTATGGAGCATAACTAATGTCTTTCAGATAGCGGGCTGCAGTGCAGATAGAGACCATGACAGATATCAGAGTAAACAGCCTGCTGGGACTTACAGCCTGCAGGCCTATAGCACCATTAGTCCTGAGAATAGACCATTTGAGACGCATCGAAGGCTTCACTGTGTTTCTCAAGGTGTTAGAGGTGACTGGAGGGGACAGGAGGTGTGGTCAGGTGTTAGAAAGAGGAGGTGGTGGATTATTTCAGAACCAGCACAGTGTGACTAAAACATAACACTCTACACTCCATTACACTCAGGTTCTTAAAGTCCTACTCCAGTTTCCGACTTAGCTCATTTATCACCTGATTTACTTAACAAAAGGCACATCTCAATAGGTGGTCCAGGTATCCTCATGACATGGCACAAGTGGGGGTTGGCCTTTCCTCCTCTGTTCTCTAATGCTCCTGTATTGTTCCTCCAGCAAGGGAGGAGGCCGATGGCATCACAAATCCCCATCAGACCAACTCCTTGAATGCCCTACTCCTTGAAATTTGCAGTTGTGTCTAAAAAACACTATTTTGCTCAAAACATATATTTTCACCCTTTAGTATGTGTACTTTACTGTATTTATATCACTTTTCAACAGTCAAATTTCCAAAATTGCTGGAGGACCTTCTTTAAGAAGAAAATAAAGACATTTCAGTGTGAAATTCAAACTTTGCAAAACATTGTAGGCTATCACATGTAGACAGAATGTAACTGGCCAGAGCAGGAGTGAGTTGGATGAACTGGTATTGTGTGTTTTAGGTCTGGGCATTGTGGTCATTGCTCTGAGCTGTGTGGTGACCACCGTCACAGGTCTCTCTATGTCTGCTATCTGCACCAATGGAGTGGTACGAGGAGGTGAGTCAACCAACGCATCATCAACATGAGACAATGTTAGAAAGAACATGGAGAGCTCTGAGGTTACAGGAGGATGCACGATCATTACTGTAAAATATCATTTGTTCTCAATGACTTCACTAGGTTACAGGCCACACCCACAGATGTCAACTTCTAACACAGACAGTGTTTTATGAAACACTCTGACCTGACATGAAATCATGAAATCAATAGATTACTAATGTGATCATGAATTATCTACTGTGACATCACTCCTTTTCTAAGGAGGACCAGGCAATGGTCAAAATGTTATTAGCCCCGCTCCCTTCCTGCTCTGTGTGTCTACTGTATGTACAGGTATAGGAATGAACAATGACTGATTGATTGACTGACTGACTGATTGATTGATTGACTGATTGATTGACTGATTGATTGACTGACTGATTGACTGACTGATTGATTGGTTTCCAGGAGGGGCATACTACCTGATATCCCGTAGTCTGGGACCAGAATTTGGCGGTTCCATCGGTCTCATCTTCGCCTTCGCTAACGCTGTTGCTGTGGCGATGTACGTGGTGGGCTTCGCAGAGACTGTGGTGGACCTACTCAAGGTAATTAACATCTGTGTGTGTGTTTGTGTGTTTGTGTGTGTGTGTGTGTCAGATCACTGACTGTGGTCCCTCTCTCACTCTCCCCCCTCTCTCTCTACCTCTCCCTGTGCATCTCTCTCTCCCCCTCTCTCCTTCCCTCTCCTCTACAGGAGAACGATGCCATCATGATAGATGAGCTGAATGACATCAGGATCATCGGCTGTATCTCGGTGGTACTGCTACTGGGGATCTCAGTGGCCGGGATGGAGTGGGAGGCCAAGGTGAGATACTACACTACGTTATGCTACACTACATTATACTACGCTACACTACATTATACTACTCTACGCTACATTACATTATACTACACTAGACTACACTTCACTACATTACATTACACTACACTACATTCTACTACGCTACACTACATTATACTACACTACACTACGCTACATTATAATACACTACGTTACGTTACGTTACATTACATTACACTACACTACATTCTACTACGCTACATTATACTACACTACACTACGCTACATTATAATACACTAAGTTACGTTACGTTACATTACAATACACTACACTACATTACACTACATTATAATACGGTACACTACCCTAACTTATAATTCACTACGCTACATTATAATACACTATGCTACATTATAATACATTACGCTACGCTACATTATACTATGCTACACTACATTATACTCCGCTACACTACGCTACATTATAATACACTATGTTACATTATAATACACTACACTACATTATACTACGCTACATTATACTACGCTACGCTACACTACATTATACTATGCTACATTATAATACACTACTCTACATTATAATACACTACGCTACACTACGCTACACTACATTCTACTACGCTACACTACATTCTACTACGCTACACTACATTCTACTACGCTACATTATAATACACTATGTTACATTATAATAAACTACACTACGCTACATTATACTACGCTACACTACCGTAGTAGTGTCACTACGCTACCTTATAATACACTACGCTCCATTATAATACACTACGCTACATTATAATACACTACGCTCCACTACATTATACTATGCTACACTACATTATACTCCGCTACACTACGCTACATTATAATACACTACACTACACTACACTACATTATACTACGCTACATTATACTACGCTACACTACATTATACTATGCTACATTATAATACACTACGCTACGCTACGCTACACTACATTATACTACGCTACACTACATTATACTATGCTACACTACATTATACTACACTAGACTACACTACATTATACTACACTATACTACGCTACATTATAATACACTACAATACACTACATTATATAATACACTACACTACATTATACTACGCTACACTACATTATACTACGATAAATTATATAATACACTACATTATACTAAGCTACATTATAATACACTACATTATACTACATTATATAATACACTACACTACACATACACACTACATTATGCTACTCAACACTACGCTACGCTATACTACGCCACATTATATAATACACTACACATACACACTACATTATGCTACTCAACACTACGCTACACTGTACAACTAGAGACAGATCCACACATGGTTCAAATCCCCATGTTTCCAACAGAAAATTCATCAACTGATATCAACTTGACATCTTTCAATTCCATGTCTGATATTGACTGTAGCTGAGATGTGTATGAGTTCAGTCCGTATCACAGTCAGTTTCTCCTCTTCAGCTCTTGGAGAGGAATGGTGTGACCTTGTAACTGTCCTCTAGTTTCATAGGGAAGCTTTGTAACCCAGCCTAACCTGTTGATGTCCTGTCTCTTCAGGCCCAGGTCGGTTTGCTGATCATCCTCCTGATAGCCATCGCCAACGTCTTCGTAGGAACCGTCATCCCAGCCTCCACCGACAAGAAGTCCAAAGGATTCTTTAACTATGACGGTGAGGCAACAACAGAGGTTTCCTTCACATTGATGGAGGAATTAATCAAATACATAACCTTTATAATGCTCACATTACATTTATAATCAAGCTATATTAGTTTCATGAGTAGAGCCCTGAGTGTGTCCTGCTCAGGTCACATGGTCAGGAGGAGCTAATGTACTTTTCTATACTCTGTCAAATGACACACACAGACAGAATCACCAGTTTGACACATAGTCACCATTCTCACTCACATCTATTCTCTTCTCTCTCTCCCGCACAGTCAAAGTATTTATGGAGAACTTCCCGCCGGACTTCCGAAACGAAGAGACGTTCTTCTCTGTGTTCGCCATCTTCTTCCCTGCTGCCACGGGTATCCTGGCTGGTGCTAACATCTCTGGAGACCTGAAGGTCAATTTCACAAATGACCCCCTATTTTCCTCTGTCTGACCACACAGATCTCAGTTCACTGTTAACATCCGACTCCAGAGTGATGTGTTCTTGTAGTCATGTTTCTGAACTTTGTATTATATGACATTTCAGATTTAGATATGATCATTTTCACAAAGCAGTTTTGATGTAGTGAACTGCTTTTTCAAAGTAGCTTTATTTCTCTTTAGGGTAGCTTTATAAACTACTGTATATTTCTCTTTAGGGTAGCTTTATAAACTACTGTATATTTCTCTTTAGGGTAGCTTTACTGTAGCTCAACTTCTTCCTGTGTGAAGTAATTGGTAGCTTGGTAAACTAAATTATATTTTCAGAGTAGCATTCCCAACACTGGAGAGGAAAGAGAGCGTGAAGGGGAGCGAGAGAGAGGTGGATGGCGAAAGAGAGAGAGAGAGAGAGAGAGAGAGAGAGAGAGAGAGAGAGAGAGAGAGAGAGAGACTTTTGTTTACTATCTTCTTCACTTGCTTTGGCAATGTTAACACACGTTTCCCATGCCAATAAAGCCCTTAAATTGAATTGAATTGAATTGAAATTGAGAGACAGAGAGAGAGAGAGAGAGAGGTGGATGGCGAAAAAGAGAGAAATAAATAAATACTTTACTACTCCTTATTGTCTGTGAACAGACACCTTCACTTTAAACAGCAAAGAATAATGATCCCATAGACCCAAACCACGTTATATCCGTACAGCTGTTTCCTCCAGCTATCACTTCTGCTGTTGTTAATGATGGTGTTATCTCTGGTTCTTCTGCAGGATCCCCAGGCTGCTCTCCCTAAAGGAACCCTGCTGGCCATCCTCATCACTGGAGTCACATACCTGGGAGTCGCCCTCTGTGTCTGTAAGGACTGCACTCACACACACACACACACACACACACACACACACACACACACACACACACACACACACACACACACACGACCCTCCCTAAGTGTTGTGTCTGTTCTGTTTTCTAATTGGTCAGCTGCAACGGTGGTGCGTGATGCAACAGGAAACATCAACAACACCATTGCCGCAGGGATGGGCATGCTATGTAACGGTACCAACGCCGCCGCCTGTGAGCAGGGATGGGACTTCTCCTCCTGTGATGTCAACGGCTGCAAGTTTGGCTCCATGAACAACTTCCAGGTACAACAACAACAACAACAATGTAACAACAATCCAACAACACAGTTACACATTCAGTTCAACAACACAAAAATGCAACACTCATTACAACGCACAACAAAATAACCACACAGCAACAATACACACACACACAGTACGGTGAAACTAAACAGACCCCTGTGTCTCCTCCTCCCCCAGGTGATGACCATGGTGTCAGGGTTCGGTCCTCTCATCACAGCAGGAACCTTCTCTGCCACCCTCTCCTCCGCCCTCGCCTCCCTCGTCAGCGCACCCAAAGTCTTCCAGGTCAGTCACACTACTACTGTCTGTCACCTGTCTGGTCACTTGGTCCTCATTCATCAGCTCTGAGGGTTCCAGGTACTATTACGAGGTCTATGATGAGTGAAATAGAGCCCCACCTTGTAATCCGTGATTCTCTTTTTCATGTTTCTTCTAGCCAGATGACAACAATTGTCAAACTATGTTACAATCAGGTAACTCCCACTCCTCCCTCCTCCCCTCTTCCTCCTCCTCCTCCTCTTCATCCACCCTTCTCTTCCTGCTCCTCCTCCCCTTCTCATTCCCTCCCTCCCCTCTTCCTCTTCCTCCTCCTCTCAGGCTCTGTGTAAAGACAACATCTACGCGGCATTGAAGTTCTTCGCCAAGGGACACGGCAAGAACAACGAGCCAATCAGAGGCTACGTTCTCACCTTCATCATCGCTGTCGCCTTCATAATCATCGGTGAGTAAAGTCACTACACACACTGGACACGCAAGACATTTAAGATAAACCACAGTCGCCACTGAGTTTAATATTGGAAATGTCACAAACAAACAACATCTCTGTTGTGTGTCTCTCTCTCCCTGTGTGTAGGCGATCTGAATGTCATCGCTCCCATCATCTCAAACTTCTTTCTGGCATCGTACGCCCTCATTAACTTCTCCTGCTTCCACGCTTCATATGCTAAGTCCCCAGGTACACTCAGTCACTCAGTCACTCAGTCACTCACTAATTCCCTCACTCACTCATTCCCTCACTCACTCATTCCCTCACTCCCTCCCTCCCTCCCTCCCTCCCTCACTGTTGTCTCCTGTGATATCTCCCCTGTGTAGGCTGGAGGCCAGCATACAGGTACTACAACATGTGGCTGTCTCTGTTTGGAGCGGTGCTCTGCTGTGGTGTGATGTTTGTCATCAACTGGTGGGCTGCTCTCCTCACCTACGCAATCGAGATCTTCCTCTATATCTACGTCACCGTCAAGAAGCCAAGTGAGACACAGACATTGATTTGCATCAAGCTGACATTAGAATACATACAGTATGAACCAGTGTCCATTATGACATGGGATGGAGGCCTACATACTGGAGAAGAAAAGCAGGGTGATTTGAGAATACCGGTGCTGGGCTAAAGTAATACTGTGATAAAGGAATGAGTACATAGGGATGACATAAGATGTACATAGCTCCTACATATGACATACATAGCATCTCTAAGTGCAGTGTTAACATCAGTGTGTTCTGTTGTCCTCAGACGTGAACTGGGGCTCGTCCACTCAGGCCGTGACGTTTGTCAGCGCGGTCAACAATGCTCTGTCACTGACCGGAGTAGAGGACCACATTAAGAACTTCAGGTGAGAGCCAACAGAGGCCACTAGTATTTCACCTCTTACTATATTGATGGATGGCATTGTTTACCGCGCTGACTAACTCTGTGTGAGGTTAGAGGTGAAATTAAAAGAAGGGGACAGAGACAATACTGTGAACACAAAACCATATTCTTAAACTGCTCTGCATTCTAACGTGAAAGTGTAGAATGTTAAGAAGACTAATCATAATGGGATTTAGCTAACTAACTGACTGCTATCCCCCTTCCTCAGACCTCAGTGTATAGTGCTGACAGGAGCACCTAAGAACAGACCAGCCCTCCTGGACCTGGCTCATTGCTTCACTAAGAACTACGGACTCTGTCTCACATGTGAAGTCTTTGTGGTAAGAGGACAGACATTTTATTTCAAAGTCACCAAGTTCTTCATCCTTCACACACACATATGCACATGCACCCACACACACACAGCACTATGATATAATATAATATCCCCCTCCTATCCCTCCCCAGGGCCCCAGAACAGAGACATTGACAGATGTGAACGCTGGAATGGAGAAGAACCAGATGTGGCTGAATAAGAAGAAGAGGAAAGCCTTCTACGCTGCCGTGGCCTGTGACTCCTTCAGACAGGGAACTGAGAACCTCCTGCAGGTACAGCTCCACATCTACTACCTGGACATATAATCACCTCTAATAGATACACATTTCAACGTAGAATTGTCTCCGATACACATATATGGGGTACACATGGGGTACGACTCTGTGGTAGCTAATGACTACTGCAGGAACCTACACATGGACTAGTCATCTGTAATAGATAACACCTCCATTATGATAGGAAGGTTTTCTATTGTGCTTTTATTATTGCCTCTTACATGAGTACAATAAATACATTTTTGGAGATATCAGGCCTAATGGTCAAAACTGTTTTCTATATAATATCACTATTCAGCAGTTACCATGTCATGGTTCAAAGTGGTTCAAAGTTAACTAGACTACAGGACAGGTTGGGTTGGTTGTCTAAAATGTTGGGCTGAAAGTTACTCAATTTCCACATTTATGCCACAACAGGCTATGCTAGCTGAGATGAGACTTAGTGCTAAAGCATAAGAAACAAGAACAGTCTGGCAGCGAAGCGGCGTAGACTAGTCTTGACTAGTTTTACACTGTTTTTATACAGCTTTCCTCCCTTCAGCCCAGCCAGAACTGGTCTGATGTATTAGTTAATGAGGCAGGGAGAAGACAGAGTTATGGTCCAGTTATGGTTGTCTTTATCACATGGAACAGAGATAAGACCGTGCAGCGTGGTCTGGGTGGTCCGGAGGAGCGCTAGCTTTAAAAGAGAAGCCAGATTAAAGAGAGCTATAGTCTATCAGTGATTAACACAATGGTGAATGAGATCCTGCAGACAAATACCTCTTCAGAGATCAGGGAGGTTGATCAGGCTGTAAAACTAAGCACTTTATAGTATTGTTTACTAGGCTATTCTTAACTTCTGTGTTTTGGAATGTTACTTTTCATTATTAAAAGTGTGATTGCTGGAAAGTGGAAACACTTAATTTTTGAGAAGAAGGTTTCACACCTTTCTGAGTAGGATGCGGTCTTGGGGACAAATACATTACATATGTAAAATACTTCCAAATGTGACCTTGATTTAAGTTGACCAGCATGCAGGGTGGGTGGAGTTTGCAGTTTGGAGATTATTCAATTGGTTTTATTGTACCAGGCAGAAAAGCTATAAGTATTTTCCATGTTTTTGACCCAGGTCTGCTTGAATGCAAGTGTCTGCTATAACCTGTTGTCCCTCTCTGTCCTAGGCTTCAGGTCTGGGTCGTCTGAAACCCAACATTCTGATGATGGGCTTCAAGAAGGACTGGAGGACAGCAGACACAGCCGACGTACAGAGCTATGTAGGAGTACTGCAGTAAGTCACACTCATACACTGAGTGGAACACCTGCTCTTTCCATGACATAGACTGACCAGGTGAATCCAGGTGAAAGCTATGATCCCTTATTGATGTCACCTGTTAAATCCACTTCAATCAGTGTAGATGAAGGGGAGGAGACAGGTTAAAGAATGATTTTTAAGCCTTGAAAGAATTGAGACATGGATTGTGTATGTGTGCCATACAGAGTGTGAATGGGCAAGACAAAATATGTAAGTGCCTTTGAACAGGGTATGGTAGTAGGTGCCAGGCGCACCGGTTTGTGTCAAGAACTGCAACGCTGCTGGGTTTTTAACGCTCAACAGTTTCCCATGTGTATCAAGAATGGTCCACCACCCAAAGGACATCCAGCCAACGTGCAATTCAATGTTTGGAAAGTGTTCCTAATGTTTGGTATACTCAGTGTACACACAAGTTCAGACACACTCACAAAATAAGCCAAGATTAGTGCTAACTGAGTGTTATTAAAGTGTGTGTTCTGTGCCGGGTGTGTGTTTTTAGCGATGCATTTGACTTTGAGTACGGAACCGTGGTACTAAGGATGAACCAGGGACTGGACATCTCACATATCATAAAGGCTCAAGGTGAGTACACACACACACACACACACACACACACACACACACCACTGTATGAAACAGAAGCAGTCAGGATACTCATGGTTTGTTGTGTGGCTGGTTTCATATAACAACCCCAATCATACAATGACTATTGATAACATTGACAACATTGATAAAGTTGATAAGGTGAGCTCTTTGGTTCATAGATCAGAGGCAATAGCTGAAGGTCGTATCTAATCAGCTCCTAGCAATAACATCTACTGAATAAGCTGTTATCAACAGAGCCACTGCAGGGCTATGGGCCCTGGTCAAAGGTAGTGCACTATATAGGGAATAGGGTGCCATTTGGGACACAACCCAGGAGTCATAGATACACTAATCTAATTGTCACTCCTGTTCTGGAGAGATACAGAGTGTGCAGGCTTTAGTTCCAGCCTAGCACTAACACACCTTATTCAACCACTCCAGGGCTTGGTGATTAGTTGATGGATGTGTTAGTGCAGGGTTAGAACAAACATGTGGACTGTGTGGTGGACCCCCAGGAGAGGGTTGGGAAACAGTGGGCTAATGTGAGGGAGATGGGTCATATTCAC
>NW_028166552.1:0-20479 GCF_964263955.1 Coregonus lavaretus
GTCAGTTGTCTTCCTATGTGTGTGTGTATCCTAGCCTACATTATTGTGGTGCTGTTTAGACCCCATGCTGCGTTCCTCTTCCTCCAGCCACAGTGTATGTGTGTGTGTGTGTGTGTGTGTGTGTGTGTGTGTGTGTGTGTGTGTGTGTGTGAGTGTGTGTGTGTGTGTGTGTGTGTGAGAGTGTGTGTGTGTGTGTGTGTGTGTGTGTGTGTGTGTGTGTGTGTGTGTGTGTGTGTGTGTGTGTGAGTGTGTGTGTGTGTGTGTGTGTGAGTGTGTGTGTGTGTGTGTGTGTGAGAGTGTGTGTGTGTGTGTGTGTGTGTGTGTGTGTGTGTGTGTAGCCCAAGTTTAACCAAACAGCGCGGTGATATAGTCAGGTAGTCATCTCCAGACATTTGTTAAAGCTGGAACAGGAAACAGCAACAGCAGAAAGATGTGCCTGTCGACAGGCTTGTTTTGTAGGGAAGTGTGAGGAGAATGATGCTGTTGACTTGGAGATGGATAGCTAGGTCTAATAAGCTTGGTGAAGGATCATTGGCCATCAGTAGACTTGGAGATGGATGGATGGATGGATGATGGATGATGGATGGATGGATGGATAATAATAATAATAATATTTAGCAGACGCTTTTATCCAAAGCGACTTACAGTCATGCGTGCATACATTTCTTTTTTTGTGTATGGGCGGTCCCGGGGATCGAACCCACTACCTTGGCGTTACAAGCACCATGCTCTACCAGCTGAGCTACAGAGGACCACATGGATGGATGGATGGATGGATGGATGGATGGATGGATGGATGGATGGATGGATGGATGGATGGATGGATGGATGGATGGATGGATGGATGGATGGATGGATGGATGGATGGATGGATGGATGGATGGATGGATGGATGGATGGATGGATGGATGGATGGATGGATGGATGGATGGATGGATGGATGGATGGATGGATGGATGGATGGATGGATGGATGGATGGATCGATCGATCGATGGATCGATCGATGGATCGATTGATCGATCTTTAGCTTGCTACAGATTTCCCAGCCGCGGAACTGCGATAGTTACATTGCAACATACAGTGGGGAGAACAAGTATTTGATACACTGCCGATTTTGCAGGTTTTCCTACTTACAAAGCATGTAGAGGTCTGTAATTTTTTATCATAGGTACACTTCAACTGTGAGAGACGGAATCTAAAACAAAAATCCAGAAAATCACATTGTATGATTTTTAAGTAATTCATTTGCATTTTATTGCATGACATAAGTATTTCATCACCTACCAACCAGTAAGAATTCCGGCTCTCACAGACCTGTTAGTTTTTCTTTAAGAAGCCCTCCTGTTCTCCACTCATTACCTGTATTAACTGCACCTGTTTGAACTCGTTACCTGTATAAAAGACACCTGTCCACACACTCAATCAAACAGACTCCAACCTCTCCACAATGGCCAAGACCAGAGAGCTGTGTAAGGACATCAGGGATAAAATTGTAGACCTGCACAAGGCTGGGATGGGCTACAGGACAATAGGCAAGCAGCTTGGTGAGAAGGCAACAACTGCTGGCGCAATTATTAGAAAATAGAAGAAGTTCAAGATGACGGTCAATCACCCTCGGTCTGGGGCTCCATGCAAGATCTCACCTCGTGGGGCATCAATGATCATGAGGAAGGTGAGGGATCAGCCCAGAACTACACGGTAGGACCTGGTCAATGACCTAAAGAGAGCTGGGACCACAGTCTCAAAGAAAACCATTAGTAACACACTATGCCGTCATGGATTAAAATCCTGCAACGCACGCAAGGTCCCCCTGCTCAAGCCAGCGCATGTCCAGGCCCGTCTGAAGTTTGCCAATGACCATCTGGATGATCCAGAGGAGGAATGGGAGAAGGTCATGTGGTCTGATGAGACAAAAATAGAGCTTTTTGGTCTAAACTCCACTCGCCATGTTTGGAGGAAGAAGAAGGATGAGTACAACCCCAAGAACACCAACCCAACCGTGAAGCATGGAGATGGAAACATCATTCTTTGGGGATGCTTTTCTGCAAAGGGGACAGGACGACTGCACCGTATTGAGGGGAGGATGGATGGGGCCATGTGTCGTGAGATCTTGGCCAACAACCTCCTTCCCTCAGTAAGAGCATTGAAGATGGGTCGTGGCTGGGTCTTCCAACATGACAACGACCCGAAACACACAGCCAGGGCAACTAAGGAGTGGCTCCGTAAGAAGCATCTCAAGGTCCTGGAGTGGCCAAGCCAGTCTCCAGACCTGAACCCAATAGAAAATCTTTGGAGGGAGCTGAAAGTCCGTATTGCCCAGCGACAGCCCCGAAACCTGAAGGATCTGGAGAAGGTCTGTATGGAGGAGTGGGCCAAAGTCCCTGCTGCAGTGTGTGCAAACCTGGTCAAGAACTACAGGAAACGTATGATCTCTGTAATTGCAAACAAAGGTTTCTGTACCAAATATTAAGTCCTGCTTTTCTGATGTATCAAATACTTATGTCATGCAATAAATTGCAAATTACTTAAAAATCATACAATGTGATTTTCTGGATTTTTGAAGTGTACCTATGATAAAAATTACAGACCTCTACATGCTTTGTAAGTAGGAAAACCTGCAAAATCGGCAGTGTATCAAATACTTGTTCTCCCCACTGTACATTGTGCTTTGTTAAGAGCCTAGAGAATGGCAAGGGATATCTGGGCTTTATGTACATCACCAGGGCTCGTAGAAGGATGGCTATGTCTTACTAAGGCTTTGTCCCTTCAGACTGTTGCAGCAGAGCAGTGATCGGGTCTTTGTGAGACCTATAGCATTAGCATTCACAGCATGCCTCGGCAGCAGACCTGCATGGATCCAGAGGGCAAAGGACACGCACACACACACACACACACACACAGCACACACACACACACACACACACACACACACACACACACACACACACACACACACACACACACACACACACACACAGACACACACACACACACACACACACACAGCACACACAGCACACACACAGCACACACAGCACACACACACACACACACACACACACACACACACACACACACACACACACACACACACACACACACACACACACACACACAGCACACACACACACACACACACACACACACACACACAAACACACACACAGCACACACACACACACACAGCACACACACACACACACACACACACACACAACACAGCACACACACACACACACAGAGGTTAAAGGAGACTTTAAAGCTATCACCATAAAGGTTCTCGCACAGCCAAGCTAACAAATAAATGAGAGCGTGTGTGTGTGTGTGTGTGTGTGTGTGTCTGTGTGTGTGTGTGTGTGTGTGTGTGTGTGTGTGTGTGTGTGTGTGCGTGCGCGCGCGCGCGTGTGCGTTTTGCCTGATAACTTTTATGGCTAAAATCGTTGCATACAGTACTTTCTTACTGTTAGAGTTTAACTGAATGACTAAGTGCTAAAAGTAGAGTTCTGTTTCTGGTCTCATTGCAATAGCAGCCAAGTAGGCTAATCTATACTAGTATTCTTGCCAAACCCTATTCACTTTGTCATGTAATGGTGTCAGTGTATTAAGCATAAGCCCCTCAGGTCACATTAATAAAAAAGTATGCACATTGGCACTTCCAGACTTCTGTAGTGATCGCATATTAGTTGGGCAACATTAAATAAATATTAGTCTGGATCCCTTTCAACACACATGTACAAAAACATGCATACACACACACACACACACACACACACACATATGCTCACAAACACACGCACGCACACACAGAGAGACTTGATTTATTTAATCAGTGGTGAATTTCCATCTGTTTAAAAGAGTCTCGGAAGCAGATGGACATATTTCTTTTTCTTTTGAGTCTCACAAACAACACCAACACACATCCTCACTCACGCAAATGAACACACACATGAACACGCACGCACAATTTATCCAGGCCTTGCTGTTGATCCCCAGTAAGGTACAGCCTGCAACACTATTAGACCCTGCTGTTGTTTTCCCAGTAAGGTACAGCCTGCAACACTATTAGACCCTGCTGTTGTTTTCCCAGTAAGGTACAGCCTGCAACACTATTAGACCCTGCTGTTGTTTTCCCAGTAAGGTACAGCCTGCAACACTATTAGACCCTGCTGTTGTTTTCCCAGTAAGGTACAGCCTGCAACACTATTAGACCCTGCTGTTGTTTTCCCAGTAAGGTACAGCCTGCAACACTATTAGACCCTGCTGTTGTTTTCCCAGTAAGGTACAGCCTGCAACACTATTAGACCCTGCTGTTGTTTTCCCAGTAAGGTACAGCCTGCAACACTATTAGACCCTGCTGTTGTTTTCCCAGTAAGGTACAGCCTGCAACACTATTAGACCCTGCTGTTGTTTTCCCAGTAAGGTACAGCCTGCAACACGATTAGACCCTGCTGTTGTTTTCCCAGTAAGGTACAGCCTGCAACACTATTAGACCCTGCTGTTGTTTTCCCAGTAAGGTACAGCCTGCAACACTATTAGACCCTGCTGTTGTTTTCCCAGTAAGGTGCAGCCTGCAACACTATTAGACCCTGCTGTTGTTTTCCCAGTAAGGTACAGCCTGCAACACTATTAGACCCTGCTGTTGTTTTCCCAGTAAGGTACAGCCTGCAACACTATTAGACCCTGCTGTTGTTTTCCCAGTAAGGTACAGCCTGCAACACTATTAGACCCTGCTGTTGTTTTCCCAGTAAGGTACAGCCTGCAACACTATTAGACCCTGCTGTTGTTTTCCCAGTAAGGTACAGCCTGCAACACTATTAGACCCTGCTGTTGTTTTCCCAGTAAGGTACAGCCTGCAACACTATTAGACCCTGCTGTTGTTTTCCCAGTAAGGTACAGCCTGCAACACTATTAGACCCTACTGTTGTTTTCCCAGTAAGGTACAGCCTGCAACACTATTAGACCCTGCTGTTGTTTTCCCAGTAAGGTACAGCCTGCAACACTATTAGACCCTGCTGTTGTTTTCCCAGTAAGGTACAGCCTGCAACACTATTAGACCCTGCTGTTGTTTTCCCAGTAAGGTACAGCCTGCAACACTATTAGACCCTGCTGTTGTTTTCCCAGTAAGGTACAGCCTGCAACACTATTAGACCCTGCTGTTGTTCCCCTGGTCTCAGTCTGATCCCTCTACCCCTCTCTCTATTAGAGCTTGGATATGTGTCTTCAATAACATCCTCACAGGGAGAGGCTTAGCTAACACACAGGTCTCAAGCATGGTTCGGCCTGCGAACCAGTCCTCTATCTAACTAACATATGGCCTGGTAACAGGTAACAGTCCTCTATCTAACTAACATATGGCCTGGTGACAGGTAACAGTCCTCTATCTAACTAACATATGGCCTGGTGACAGGTAACAGTCCTCTATCTAACTAACATATGGCCTGGTAACAGGTAACAGTCCTCGATCTAACTAACATATGGCCTGGTGACAGGTAACAGTCCTCTATCTAACTAACATATGGCCTGGTGACAGGTAACAGTCCTCTATCTAACTAACATATGGCCTGGTGACAGGTAACAGTCCTCTATCTAACTAACATATGGCCTGGTAACAGGTAACAGTCCTCGATCTAACTAACATATGGCCTGGTGACAGGTAACAGTCCTCTATCTAACTAACATATGGCCTGGTAACAGGTAACAGTCCTCTATCTAACTAACATATGGCCTGGTAACAGGTAACAGTCCTCTATCTAACTAACATATGGCCTGGTGACAGGTAACAGTCCTCTATCTAACTAACATATGGCCTGGTGACAGGTAACAGTCCTCTATCTAACTAACATATGGCCTGGTAACTCATTAGACAGATGGCAGTCCAAGCTGTCCCTAAGCCTAGAGCGCTCCCACAGCTCTGATGTACTGTGCTTTGTTTGGTGAAGGGTGAAATTACCCCTACACTCCTAGAAAAAAGGTGCTATCTAGAACATAAAATAGTTATTCGGCTGTCCCCATAGGAGAACCCTTTAAAGAACCCTATTTGGTTCCAGGTAGAACCCTATTGGGTTCCATGTAGAGCCCTTTCCCCAGAGGGTTCTACATGGAACCCAAAGTAGTTCTACCTGGAACCAAAAAGGGTTCTTCCTGGAACCAAAACGGGTTCTTCTATGGGGAAGAATGCTTTTGGAACCCTTTTTTTCTAAAAGAGTAGATGCTGATTTCCCCACTAATGGTTAAGGTTTGTTTGCAGTAACAGGAACTAGTGTTAAGTGGAGATTCCAAACACTGGTCTGCAAAGACAAAGGACACTCTCACCCCCAGCCTTAACCCCTCCTCTGTCCTTGTGCACGTGTCTTGTCATGTCGAAATTCCAACAGGGATATTACCAAAGAAAACTGTCCTAAAGTCCCATGTTACATTTCCCCCTTTAAATTAAAATGTTCATTCAGAAAAATCCACTTTTCAATAGATGAACAACCAAACAGAAAGGGACAGTTTCCCAGACAGATTAAGCCTGGTGCTGGACTAAAAAGTACGCATCAACAAGGCTGTAGATTCTGACCCCAACATTTTTTGACAAGATTGCTCACTTTGGGCTGACCACTGAGCTGGGAGTGGAATGCTGTTTAGCACAAGATATCTGTCTGAGTGAATCTATTTCACTCTGTAACCCTCACAGCAGTGTGTTTGCTACTCTGGGAAAGAGGGGGGTTGTCCGTCCCTATCAGGACCTGTCTCTGTTGTTTACATCTATACGGCCATCTTTGATGTCAGACTCAGCAGTAGGTTATCTATGATGTTAGATTCAGCAGTAGGTTATCTGTGATGTCAGACTCAGCAGTAGGTTATCTGTGATGTCAGACTCAGCAGTAGGTTATCTATGATGTTAGATTCAGCAGTAGGTTATCTATGATGTTAGATTCAGCAGTAGGTTATCTGTGATGTCAGATTCAGCAGTAGGTTATCTATGATGTTAGATTCAGCAGTAGGTTATCTGTGATGTCAGACTCAGCAGTAGGTTATCTGTGATGTCGGACTCAGCAGTAGGTTATCTATGATGTTAGATTCAGCAGTAGGTTATCTATGATGTTAGATTCAGCAGTAGGTTATCTGTGATGTCAGATTCAGCAGTAGGTTATCTATAACGTTAGACTCAGCAGTAGGTTATCTATAACGTTAGACTCAGCAGGAGGTTATCTGTGATGTCAGATTCAGCAGTAGGTTATCTGTGATGTCAGACTCAGCAGTAGGTTATCTGTGATGTCAGATTCAGCAGTAGGTTATCTGGGATGTCAGACTCAGCAGTAGGTTATCTATGATGTCAGATTCAGCAGTAGGTTATCTATGATGTCAGACTCAGCAGTAGGTTATCTATGATGTTAGATTCAGCAGGAGGTTATCTGTGATCAGACTCAGCAGTAGGTTATCTATGATGTCAGATTCAGCAGTAGGTTATCTATGATGTCAGACTCAGCAGTAGGTTATCTATGATGTTAGATTCAGCAGTAGGTTATCTATGACGTTAGACTCAGCAGTAGGTTATCTGTGATGTCAGACTCAGCAGTAGGTTATCTGTGATGTCAGACTCAGCAGTAGGTTATCTGTGATGTCAGACTCAGCAGTAGGTTATCTGTGATGTCAGACTCAGCAGTAGGTTATCTGTGATGTTAGACTCAGCAGTAGGTTATCTGTGATGTCAGACTCAGCAGTAGATTATCTGTGATGTCAGATTCAGCAGTAGGTTATCTATGATGTTAGACTCAGCAGTAGGTTATCTGTGATGTCAGACTCAGCAGTAGGTTATCTGTGATGTTAGATTCAGCAGTAGGTTATCTGTGATGTTAGACTCAGCAGTAGGTTATCTATGATGTCAGATTCAGCAGTAGGTTATCTATGATGTCAGACTCAGCAGTAGGTTATCTATGATGTTAGATTCAGCAGTAGGTTATCTGTGATGTCAGATTCAGCAGTAGGTTATCTATGATGTTAGATTCAGCAGTAGGTTATCTATGATGTTAGATTCAGCAGTAGGTTATCTATGATGTTAGATTCAGCAGTAGGTTATCTATGATGTTAGACTCAGCATTAGGTTATATATGATGTTAGATTCAGCAGTAGGTTATCTATGATGTTAGATTCAGCAGTAGGTTATCTATGACGTTAGACTCAGCAGTAGGTTATCTATGATGTTAGATTCAGCAGTAGGTTATCTGTGATGTCAGACTCAGCAGTAGGTTATCTGTGATGTTAGACTCAGCAGTAGGTTATCTGTGATGTCAGACTCAGCAGTAGGTTATCTGTGATGTTAGATTCAGAAGTAGGTTATCTATGATGTTAGAAGCAACAGTAGGTTATCTGTGATGTTAGATTCAGCAGTAGGTTATCTATGATGTTAGATTCAGCAGTAGGTTATCTATGACGTTAGACTCAGCAGTAGGTTATCTGTGATGTTAGGAGCAACAGTAGGTTATCTATGATGTTAGATTGAGCAGTAGGTTATCTGTGATGTCAGACTCAGCAGTAGGTTGTCTGTGATGTTAGACTCAGCAGTAGGTTATCTGTGATGTCAGACTCAGCAGTAGGTTATCTGTGATCAGACTCAGCATTAGGTTATCTGTGATGTCAGACTCAGCAGTAGGTTATCTGTGATGTCAGATTCAGCAGTAGGTTATCTATGATGTTAGACTCAGCAGTAGGTTATCTGTGATGTTAGACTCAGCAGTAGGTTATCTATGATGTTAGACTCAGCAGTAGGTTATCTGTGATGTCAGACTCAGCAGTAGGTTATATATGATGTTAGAAGCAACAGTAGGTTATCTATGACGTTAGACTCATCAGTAGGTTATCTGTGATGTCAGATTCAGCAGTAGGTTATCTGTGATGTCAGTCTCAGCAGTAGGTTATCTGTGATGTTAGACTCAGCAGTAGGTTATCGGTGATGTTAGATTCAGTAGTAGGTTATCTATGATGTCAGATTCAGCAGTAGGTTATATGTGATGTTAGACTCAGCAGTAGGTTATCTGTGATGTCAGACTCAGCAGTAGGTTATCTGTGATGTCAGACTCAGCAGTAGGTTATCTGTGATGTCAGACTCAGCAGTAGGTTATCTGTGATCAGACTCAGCAGTAGGTTATCTGTGATGTCAGACTCAGCAGTAAATTATCTGTGATGTCAGATTCAGCAGTAGGTTATCTATGATGTTAGACTCAGCAGTAGGTTATCTGTGATGTCAGATTCAGCAGTAGTTTAGTAGTTTATCTATGATGTTAGAAGCAACAGTAGGTTATCTATGACGTTAGACTCAGCAGTAGGTTATCTGTGATGTCAGATTCAGCAGTAGGTTATCTATGATGTTAGATTCAGCAGTAGGTTATCTATGATGTTAGACTCAGCAGTAAGTTATCTGTGATATCAGATTCAGCAGTAGGTTATCTGTGATGTCAGACTCAGCAGTAGGTTATCTGTGATGTCAGACTCAGCAGTAGGTTATCTGTGATGTCAGACTCAGCAGTAGGTTATCTGTGATGTCAGATTCAGCAGTAGGTTTTCTATGATGTTAGATTCAGCAGTAGGTTATCTATGATGTTAGACTCAGCAGTAGTTTATCTGTGATGTCAGACTCAGCAGTAGGTTATCTGTGATGTCAGATTCAGCAGTAGGTTTTCTGTGATGTTAGATTCAGCAGTAGGTTATCTATGATGTTAGATTCAGCAGTAGGTTATCTATGACGTTAGACTCAGCAGTAGGTTATCTGTGATGTTAGACTCAGCAGTAGATTATCTGTGATGTCAGATTCAGCAGTAGGTTATCTGTTATGTTAGACTCAGCAGTAGGTTATCTGTGATGTTAGACTCAGCAGTAGGTTATCTGTGATGTCAGATTCAGCAGTAGATTATCTGTGATGTTAGACTAATTAGTAGACTATCTTTGATGTCAGATTCAGCAGTAGGTTATCTGTGATGTCAGATTCAACAGTAGGTTATCTGTGATGTCAGATTCAGCAGTAGGTTATCTGTGATGTCAGATTCAGCAGTAGCTGTTTATGTGGAACACATACCAAGACAACAATGTGATCTAAATTGTGATTGTATTGAGAACAATGGGACCTGGGATATCTCCACATCACTCAATCATCTATCTCTTCTCTCTCTCTCTCTGCTTTTTGTTAATAGTGGACTTAGGCAATACAGTCACCCTGTATCGATCTAGATCAGGGGTATTCAACCTCGGGTCCCCGACCCCCTAGGGGTCCATGGAGGTACTGCAGGGGTTCCGCAAAAAATTTGGATTTGTTTAATTTTGTATTTCAAGGTTTTTATGAATATCACTAGCAGCAACAGAATAAACACATTTTTAATTACATACCTACAGTAGAAAATAGGAGAATATCTTCTTTCTAATGATGTCAACTTTATTTCTCAACTCCTAATATTGAGCAGTTACACACGTTGGAGCTAATTACACTCACTGATGTATCTGACATAGGCTTTGAATAAGCACCCGTGAGTACCAGTCGCTGCAAATGCTGCTGGCTGCTGGTAATTGACTTGGAGATAAAGTTTTGCCAACACATGGCTAACCTTTGTTTAACCAGCTAAAACAACTGCTATAAGTGAAAATGTGTTTGGAGTTACCTTTCTAGCTAATAGGCTATGTTAGAGTTTACGCGTCCTCTCTTTATTATAATGTGGGGAGGTCAATATAATGAAAAACGATCTACCAAATGTATTCATTTTACAACGGTGATGACTTCTCCTTTCCATTATCATTCACCTGATGATAAGACAAGTCTTGTGAATTTTTTATTTATTTTTTAGAACATATGATGGGGTCCGTGGGTCGCCCCGTTTGCCTGGGAGGGGGTCCCTGGGCAAGAAAAGGTTGAAGACCCCTGATCTAGATTCTGAAAGTATCGGAAACCAACATAGTGAAGGTGATAGGATGTTCTGAGCAAGTGGCAAAGCAATGATGTGCGCGCTTCGATTTGATTCTATCAACCCCCTATACAATTATCGCTATCAACACATTCCTAGGCAGATTCCATTCCATAATTCCATTCTCAGAGCATTCCAGCTCAAATGGTCTGAAGCGAACTGGAACGCGGCCAGTCTGATAATCTGTTGCCATCAGCACATTATAATTTCACACATGATCTACATCTCATTCTCATGGAAAGACCCAGTGTGTATGTGTGTGTGTGTGTGTGTGTGTGTGTGTGTGTGTCTATACAGACCCCTTGGGAATCCCCTTGTTGGGTCCTAACAGGCCTGTGTGTAGAAGTGTTTATGTGGATGTGACTCTGTGGGAATTGAACCCAAAACCTTGTCGTTTGTTGCTAGACACAGGCGTGCTCATACTAACTGAGGCACACAGAAGATTTCTTTAATACTGTTAATGTTGTTCACTGCTACAACCAAAAGCCCCCTTCCTGACACACACACACACACACACACACACACACACACACACACACAGTTGCTGAGGTGGAAACCATTAAGTTGAAACTTTAGCAGGAGGAAACTACACATGATTCAAGGTTGCTGCGTCTGTTAACTCTGATCACGGCGGCTAAGGTGAAAGCCTCAACATGAGCCAAGGACCTTAGGTGAAACTCCCACCTGATTCTAGTTCAGTTTATATCAGCAGGAGAGTAACAACTCCACCTGATTCTGGTTCAGTTTATATCAGCAGGAGAGTAACAATTCCACCTGATTCTAGTTCAGTTTATATCAGCAGGAGAGTAACAACTCCACCTGATTCTAGTTCAGTTTATATCAGCAGGAGAGTAACAACTCCACCTGATTCTGGTTCAGTTTATATCAGCAGGAGAGTAACAACTCCACCTGATTCTGGTTCAGTTTATATCAGCAGGAGAGTAACAACTCCACCTGATTCTGGTTCAGTTTATATCAGCAGGAGAGTAACAACTCCACCTGATTCTGGTTCAGTTTATATCAGCAGGAGAGTAACAACTCCACCTGATTCTGGTTCAGTTTATATCAGCAGGAGAGTAACAACTCCACCTTTCTGGTTCAGTTTATATCAGCAGGAGAGTAACAACTCCACCTGATTCTGGTTCAGTTTATATGAGCAGGAGAGTAACAACTCCACCTGATTCTAGTTCAGTTTATATCAGCAGGAGAGTAACAACTCCACCTGATTCTGGTTCAGTTTATATCAGCAGGAGAGTAACAACTCCACCTGATTCTGGTTCAGTTTATATGAGCAGGTGTCTAACAACTCCATCTGTTTTACAAGGACCTGGTTCATTTTATGAGCAGATCTAAAGCCTGGCATATACCTCAGCTAACCCTTCATGGGTGGTAGACTGTAACCCGTTACACTATACCTCAGCTAACCCTTCATGGGTGGTAGACTGTAACCCGTTACACTATACCTCAGCTAACCCTTCATGGGTGGTAGACTGTAACCCGTTACACTATACCTCAGCTAACCCTTCATGGGTGGTAGACTGTAACCCGTTACACTATACCTCAGCTAACCCTTCATGGGTGGTAGACTGTAACCCGTTACACTATACCTCAGCTAACCCTTCATGGGTGGTAGACTGTAACCCCTTACACTATACCTCAGCTAACCCATTAACGGTGATAGACTTTAACAATGCTCAAGATTCAAGGAATTTAGCTCATTGTTATGAGCAGGGGTTAAGTGAAGCCCGTATGTCTGATAGTTTAGTTTATTCTATGGGCTGAATGGGGGGGTGAAGGGCATTAGGTGAATCCCCGTATGATGAAAGTTCTGTTCATTCTATGAACTAAACGGAGTGAAGGATGGAAGTGAAACTACATCTGAAACACCGCCCTGTTTATTTCACATAAGCAGGATAGTGAAACTGTATGCTAAAGGATCAAGTTTATGTCGGTTCAGGATAGTGAAGAAAGTGTCAGCCTATTTGCGACATGCCTCCTTGTTATAGCATTTTCATTTTCATGTGTTGCGCTTGAATTTAGTAGCGTATATGAATCACGTGATTATGAAGGCATAAATGTATGAAAGCATGTATTCTTATTTTAAATGTATGTAGTTCTGTCCTTGTGTGATGTACTTGTATATTAATGTTATGTACTATGTCATGTTTTATGTTTTGTCTGGACCCCAGGAAGAGTAGCTGCTGCTTTCACAACAGCTAATGGGGATCCTAATAAAATACCAAATACTAATACACACACACACACACACACACGAGACCCAGAGGGAGAACCAGAGAGAGAACCAGAGAGAGAACCAGAGAGAGACCCAGAGGGAGAACCAGAGAGAGACCCAGAGGGAGAACCAGAGGGAGAACCAGAGGGAGAACCAGAGAGAGACCCAGAGGGAGAACCAGAGGGAGACCCAGAGGGAGACCCAGAGGGAGAACCAGAGAGAGAACCAGAGAGAGAACCAGAGAGAGAACCAGAGAGAGAACCAGAGGGAGAACCAGAGAGAGAACCAGAGAGAGAACCAGAGGGAGAACCAGAGAGAGAACCAGAGAGAGACCCAGAGAGAGGGGTGGTTCAGGGGATCAATGCCCATCAATTGCCTGCCTTCCCTGTCTGCTAGATGTGCTGACACTATGAAGTGAGAACTGGAGCGGAGCCGATCTGCCGTATGTAGGAGGATGTGGAGGAGGTGGGAGGAGAGAGGAGGATGTGGAGGAGGTGGGAGGAGAGAGGAGGATGTGGAGGAGGTGGGAGGAGAGAGGAGGGAGGAGGATGTGGAGGAGGTGGGAGGAGAAAGGAGGGAGGAGGAGGTGGGAGGAGAGAGGAGGGAGGAGGATGTGGAGGGAGGTGGGAGGAGAGAGGAGGGAGGAGGATGTGGAGGAGGTGGGAGGAGAGAGGAGGAGGTGGGAGGAGGATGAAGGTTAAGGCGTCCGCATGCTTCCCAACCAAAACAGTTCCTGCATATATTATGATGACATTTTGTGCTGTTCATGCACATAGAAAGTTTGGTAGCCGAAGTCTACGCCCCTTCGTTGGTGATTGTTCAACAGTAGGGATTCTACTGTGAAGTGGTTGTTTTCATTTAACTTGTCCTCATGCACATTATTTCATTGAGAAATACTACACCAAACATGTTAGTTAGATGTAAAATTGTGCCACTAAGACCTCCTGGGCAAAAGCGTAAAAATGTATTACAGTTATCTTGAGTTATCTTAGATTAATTCGGACTATTTCGAGAATGTCTATACTGGCTAAGGCGTCTCAAGATGGACAAACAGTACCGCTTTTTTTCTCGTTTTTCAAGCGAAGGTCTTTTAAGGGAGTATGCAAGGCAAAGCCGAGTTCTGCTAGGAGCAAACTGAACCTAGTACACAGATGCCTTTAGGAGGAGGAGCAGGAGGAAGAGGAGGGGAAAGAGGAGGAGGAGGGGAAAGAGGAGGGGAAAGAGGAGGGGAAAGAGGAGGGGAAAAAGGAGGAGGAGGGGAAAGAGGAGGGGAAAGAGGAGGAGGAGGAGGAAGAGGAGGGAAAAGAGGAGGAGGAGGGTGAAATGGAGGAGCAGGAGTTGTCTGTTGCCTGTATACAGTCTTTTTATATGTGGAGGATGTTTATATTTGTAATGTGGCTATGCCTTACTTGGCCTAATTCACCCTGAGGGGATCAATACGTTTTTGTTGGGGGTTAACTGCCTTGCTCAAGGGCAGAACGGCAGATTTTTCCACCTTGCCAGTTGTTAATCAGTTAATCAGACTGTCTGTGTGTTCAGACTGGGAGGACTGTGTTAGTTAATCAGACTGTCTGTGTGTTCAGACTGGGAGGACTGTGTTAGTTAATCAGACTGTCTGTGTGTTCAGACTGGGAGGACTGTGTTAGTTAATCAGACTGTCTGTGTGTTCAGACTGGGAGGACTGTGTTAGTTAATCAGACTGTCTGTGTGTTCAGACTGGGAGGACTGTGTTAGTTAATCAGACTGTCTGTGTGTTCAGACTGGGAGGACTGTGTTAGTTAATCAGACTGTCTGTGTGTTCAGACTGGGAGGACTGTGTTAGTTAATCAGACTGTCAGTGTGATCAGACTGGGATGACCGTGTTAGTTAATCAGACTCTCAGTGTGTTCAGACTGGGAGGACTTTGTTAGTTAATCAGACTGTCTATGTGTTCAGACTGGGAGGACTGTGTTAGTTAATCAGACTGTCTATGTGTTCAGACTGGGAGGACTGTGTTAGTTAATCAGACTGTCTGTGTGTTCAGACTGGGAGGACTGTGTTAGTTAATCAGACTCTCAGTGTGTTCAGACTGGGAGGACTGTGTTAGTTAATCAGACTGTCTGTGTGTTCAGACTGGGAGGACTGTGTTAGTTAATCAGACTGTCTGTGTGTTCAGACTGGGAGGACTGTGTTAGTTAATCAGTCTGTCTGTGTGTTTAGACTGGGAGGACCGTGTTAGTTAATCAGACTGTCTGTGTGTTCAGACTGGGAGGACTGTGTTAGTTAATCAGACTGTCTGTGTGTTCAGACTGGGAGGACTGTGTTAGTTAATCAGACTGTCTGTGTGTTCAGACTGGGATGACCGTGTTAGTTAATCAGACTGTCTGTGTGTTCAGACTGGGAGGACTTTGTTAGTTAATCAGACTGTCTGTGTGTTCAGACTGGGAGGACTGTGTTAGTTAATCAGACTGTCTATGTGTTCAGACTGGGAGGACTGTGTTAGTTAATCAGACTGTCTGTGTGTTCAGACTGGGAGGACTGTGTTAGTTAATCAGACTGTCTGTGTGTTCAGACTGGGATGACCGTGTTAGTTAATCAGACTGTCTGTGTGTTCAGACTGGGAGGACTTTGTTAGTTAATCAGACTGTCTATGTGTTCAGACTGGGAGGACTGTGTTAGTTAATCAGACTCTCAGTGTGTTCAGACTGGGAGGACTGTGTTAGTTAATCAGACTGTCTGTGTGTTCAGACTGGGAGGACTGTGTTAGTTAATCAGACTGTCTGTGTGTTCAGACTGGGAGGACTGTGTTAGTTAATCAGACTGTCTGTGTGTTCAGACTGGGATGACCGTGTTAGTTAATCAGACTGTCTGTGTGTTCAGACTGGGAGGACTTTGTTAGTTAATCAGACTGTCTGTGTGTTCAGACTGGGAGGACTGTGTTAGTTAATCAGACTGTCAGTGTGTTCAGACTGGGAGGACTGTGTTAGTTAATCAGACTGTCTGTGTGTTCAGACTGGGAGGACTGTGTTAGTTAATCAGACTGTCTGTGTGTTCAGACTGGGAGGACTGTGTTAGTTAATCAGACTGTCTGTGTGTTCAGACGGGGATGACCGTGTTAGTTAATCAGACTGTCTGTGTGTTCAGACTGGGATGACCATGTTAGTTAATCAGACTGTCTGTGTGTTCAGACTGGGATGACCGTGTTAGTTAATCAGACTGTCTGTGTGTTCAGACTGGGATGACCGTGTTAGTTAATCAGACTGTCTGTGTGTTCAGACTGGGATGACCGTGTTAGTTAATCAGACTGTCTGTGTGTTCAGACTGGGAGGACTGTGTTAGTTAATCAGACTGTCTATGTGTTCAGACTGGGAGGCCTGTGTTAGTTAATCAGACTGTCTATGTGTTCAGACTGGGAGGACTGTGTTAGTTAATCAGACTGTCTGTGTGTTCAGACTGGGAGGACTGTGTTAGTTAATCAGACTGTCTGTGTGTTCAGACTGGGAGGACTGTGTTAGTTAATCAGACTGTCTGTGTGTTCAGACTGGGAGGACTGTGTTAGTTAATCAGACTGTCAGTGTGTTCAGACTGGGATGACCGTGTTAGTTAATTAGACTATAGTTCAGTATTGTGCCAGCTGCTCCGTCAGAGGACATCATCTGTCCTTTTGGCCTCAGACTCACTCACCGGGGCTGTACCAGCACGAAGAGTCCCCCTAGAGGCCGTAAAGGGGAGTACTGATTTCTGTCCGCTGGCATGCAACAGCTGCTGAAACTGTGACGTTAATACACCAGGGCCTTTCCCAATAGCTGTTTGGCTCCAAGTGCCTCTACTGATTTTGCTTCTAGTCTAAACATGGCTTTTTAGTACAATGAATAGAAATGCTAAAGAGGTCTGCTGAGTGAGGGAATTCATCAGAGACCAGCCAAGCCACTCTTCGTGGTGTACAGTACAGTAGAGGTATTGTATAGCGTACTCAGACCCAAGTACCTTGCCTGAGGGCAGAGGAGTAGCAGTGCTGTATGTTATGTTTTTTAACATCATTTGGGCTCTGATCAGACAGACACAGCCAGTTTCCCTAACAACCAGAATAAATTGAGCTACAGTTTGACCGTGAGATCGCTGTATACTCTTTAGTATTTATTAGGATCCCCATGAGCTGCTGCCAAGATCTAATCATAAAGTCTATGTGAGTCCAACAGCTCTGAGCTTCACACTTCTTCCTCTGTGAGTTGAATTCCAACTGTGAGCTCACAGCTTGTAACACAGTAATTGTCTGTGTGTGCTGCAGCTGGTCGGTGAGTTGCCCTCTGTGCTGCAGGAAATTCTTAGTACACTCTATCTTTGTGTGTTCGGTGTTGTCTTGTGTCCTTGTACCCTCTATACAATGTAGTGTGCGCAGCAGTAGCTAGTTAGCTGTTTAGCATGCACCACCACGCCAAAGAGCACCACAGTGTGACAGCACTACAGCACTACAGCAGCAGAGCCCAGGGCTCATTCTCTCTTAATTGGAGGTTCATTAAGGGACATGCTGCGCCTCAGGGGAGAACTATCTCTCTTTCTCTCTCTCTCTCTCTTCCTCTCTCTCCATCTCTCTCTATTTCTCTCCCCTCTATCGCTGTCTTGCTCTCTCTCTCTCTCTCTCTCTCTCTCTCTCTCTCTCTCTCTCTCTCTCTCTCTCTCTCTCTCTCTCTCTCTCTCTCTCTCTCTCTCTCTCTCTCTCTCTCTCTCTCTCTCTCTCTCTCTCTCTCTCTCTCTCTCTCTCTCTCTCTCTCTCTCTCTCTCTCTCTCTCTCTTCTCTCTCTCTCTCTTTCTCCTTCTCTCTCTCTCTCTCTCTCTCTCTCTCTCTCTCTCTCTCTCTCTCTCTCTCTCTCTCTCTCTCTCTCTCTCTCTCTCTCTCTCCCCCCCCTCTCTTTCTCTCTCGGATTTCTCACATTGAGTGGTTTACATGTTGAGACTCATTTAAAGGAGTCATTCTGCGGAAATATGAAAATGAGATTGAGATGGAGGGTTACATTACTCACATGTGTGTGGTCCTCCCTCATTGTCAGGGAGTATTAGCATGCTCCCCCTGCTCGGTGGAGTGGGGACAATCAGCTTGGTCCCTAGGGGTCAATTATAGGTGATAATTTAAGAGGTTAATGGCATTGAAGAAGGGTCAAGTTCCATCCTCATGAACCCAGCGATTTCTGAGGGATTAATGATAACTTGGTATGCAGATGCATGGCTCATGGTCGGGGTGGGGGGTGAGGAGGGAGGGATGTTTGGCTTAGAGGAAACACAATGGCTGCTTCCCAAATGGCAACCCATACCCCACAGGGCCCTGGTCTAAAGTAGTGCATTATATAGGGAATAGGGTGCCATTTGGCTCAGGGCAGACACAGTGTCCTTGTCCTGCTGGTACTGAAGAGGGGAAAGGGGTGAGATGATGGGTGTGATAGGGAGGAGATGGAGGAATAGAGTCACAGGGGGATGAGAGGGGGAGGTAGAGGGGGAGGTAGAGGGGTGGTAGAGGGGGATGAGAGGGGGTGGTAGGAGGAGGTAGAGGGGGAGGTAGAGGGGGGACAGGGGGATGAGAGGGGGTGGTAGGAGGAGGTAGAGGGGGAGGTAGAGGGGGGACAGGGGGATGAGAGGGGGTGGTAGGAGGAGGTAGAGGGGGAGGTAGAGGGGGGACAGGGGGATGAGAGGGGGTGGTAGGAGGAGGTAGAGGGGGAGGTAGAGGGGGTGGTAGAGGGGTGGTAGAGGGGGGACAGGGGGATGAGAGGGGGTGGTAGAGGGGGAGGTAGAGGGGTGGTAGAGGGGGGACAGGGGGATGAGAGGGGGTGGTAGGAGGAGGTAGAGGGGGAGGTAGAGGGGGGACAGGGGGGTGAGAGGGGGTGGTAGGAGGAGGTAGAGGGGGAGGTAGAGGGGGGACAGGGGGATGAGAGGGGGAGGTAGGAGAAGGTAGAGGGGGAGGTAGAGGGGTGGTAGAGGGGGGACAGGGGGATGAGAGGGGGTGGTAGGAGGAGGTAGAGGGGGAGGTAGAGGGGGGACAGGGGGATGAGAGGGGGTGGTAGGAGGAGGTAGAGGGGGAGGTAGAGGGGGGACAGGGGGATGAGAGGGGGTGGTAGGAGGAGGTAGAGGGGGAGGTAGAGGGGGGACAGGGGGGGATGAGAGGGTGGGGGGGGTAGAGGGGGAGATAGAGGGGAGATAGAGGGGGTGGAGGACAGGCGAATAGAGTCACTTCATTACAGTTTTTTCCAACTGCTTACACACGTTTTCAAAACTATGTCTCCTTTTTTCAAAACTCTACACACAATTCCCAAAACTGCACACACAAAATGCAAAATGCCTCACATCTCCTTCAAAATGTAACACTGCATTCAAAATGCCGTAAACACATGTCAGAATGAAGCATTTGCATCAAATGGCAAACACTTCTTTCATAATAGTACATTTTTGGATATACCATGTAAACACTGTTGTTCTAAATCTAAAGCTCTTTGGTCTTTCATAGGCTTATATCTACATTTCAATACAATGTTCTACAGTGAAAGTAATCTGCTGAGAGGGGTAACAAGTACACTGTAAACACCAATGCAATGTAGAAACAGAAAATATTTATTAGGCCAAACATTACTGTTGTATACAGTAGCACACAACAAAACCATAAACATATGTAAACCAAAAGTATATTCTTTAGAATACAGTAAAGAACACAATTGTGTGTGTGGGGTCCCGGGGGGCAGTCCAGGAATTGGTAGGGGGGTGGGCAGTCACCAGTGCTAAGCTACGCTTCATCTCTTCTCCGGGCTGGGTCTGGCCACAATACTTTGTCCACATCACAAGATACGTTTTCTCTTGCCAAACATCGAGGGAAGTATCTCCTAGCATGGCGTATCCAACCTTGGACAGAGGCAACCTCTATGTCCCCACATGCGTCCTCCATTGCCTGGAGAAGCGGCATGCGGGCATAGGGTTGGCAATCATACACTTTCCAGCGCCAGGCTGAGAACAATTCCTCTATGGGATTTAGAAAAGGTGAATATGAGGGTAGGTACAAAACTACAAATTGTGGATGGGTGGCAAACCAGTTTTGGACCAGAACAGCCCGGTGAAAACTAACATTGTCCCATATAACCACAAATCCAGCAGGCTCCTGATCTGGATCAGGGACAAGCATTGTGTAAATTGCATCCAGAAAAGTGAGCCTATGGCCGGTCTTGTACGGACCCAGTGTGGCATTGTGATGGAGGACCCCGTTTTGAGTGATGGCAGCACACATAGTTATATTACCCCCACGCTGTCCAGGGACATTGGTAATTGCCCTCTGTCCTTTTACATTTCTTCAGCGGCGCC
>NW_028166551.1:0-1000 GCF_964263955.1 Coregonus lavaretus
AACCACTGCCATCTAGCAACACCGCTAACCAAAACCACTGCCATCTAGCAACACCGCTAACCAAGACCACTGCCATCTAGCAATACCTCTAACCAAGACCACTGCCATCTAGCAACACCGCTAACCAAGACCACTGCCATCTAGCAACACCTCTAACCAAGACCACTGCCATCTAGCAACACTGCTAACCAAAACCACTGCCTTTTAGCAAAACCGCTAACCAAGACCACTGCCATCTAGCAACACCGCTAACCAAGACCACTGCCATCTAGCAACACCGCTAACCAAGACCACTGCCATCTAGCAACACTGCTAACCAAAACCACTGCCTTTTAGCAAAACCGCTAACCAAGACCACTGCCATCTAGCAACACTGCTAACCAAAACCACTGCCTTTTAGCAACACCGCTAACCAAGACCAATGCTATCTAGCAACACTGCTAACCACTGCCATCAAGCAACACCGCTAACCAAGACCACTGCCATCTAGCAACACTGCTAACCACTGCCATCTAGCAACACCACTAACCAAGACCACTGCCATCTAGTAACACTGCTAACCAAAACCACTGCCATCTAGCAACACCGCTAACCAAGACCACTGCCATCTAGCAACACTGCTAACCAAGACCACTGCCATCTAGCAACACCACTAACCAAGACCACTGCCATCTAGCAACACCACTAACCAAGACCACTGCCATCTAGCAACACTGCTAACCACTGCCATCTAGTAACACCACTAACCAAGACCACTGCCATCTAGCAACACCACTAACCAAGACCACTGTCATCTAGCAACACTGCTAACCAAGACCACTGCCATCTAGCAACACCACTAACCAAGACCACTGCCATCTAGCAACACCACTAACCAAGACCACTGTCATCTAGCAACACCACTAACCAAGACCACTGCCATCTAGCAACACCACTAACCAAGACCACTGCCATCTAGCAACACCACTAACCAAGACCACTGCCATCTAGCAACACTGCT
>NW_028166550.1:0-55785 GCF_964263955.1 Coregonus lavaretus
GGGATCAAAGCGGCTGTCTAGAGGAGCTGTAGGTGTTCCGTTGAGTCACCCAGTGACAGGAACAATGAAGTAGCACTATTTCTGCTTTAATTATGGATGGCTAGGACCCACGGACGGAGGGGGATCTCAGAGCTCTTGCTCACAACGAGCCTCTGCAGGGAGGGCTAGCGCACGCAAGGCAGTTAGAGGAAACTTTAAGAAAGTGTTCCAGAAATGCAAGGCAGTTAGAGGAGTCTTTAAAGGGGAGGTGTTCCAGACATGTAATGGCGCTAAGGAGTCTTTAAAGGGGAGGTGTTGCAGACATGTAAAGGAGCTAACTAGTCTTTAAATGTGTCTTCATTTTCAGGTTTGAATGAGACAATGTATTCCCCCAAGATTATTCTTTAAATAAAGTTCTTGTTTTATTAATATTATATTACTTGTTTATGTCTTTCCTTATCTGTAAGACTAAATGCTTTTGTAATTTGTTTTGGTGCAGATTTATGTTTAATATACTATCCAGATAAGAAGTGTCTTAGAATTCAAGAAAATATTATCGGTCACTAAAACGTTTGTAACCCATTCACAGTAAAAGGTATTCTGATTTTAGGTGATCATTCCTTACAGACTCAATATGCTCCAAGTCTCTCTCTCTCTCTCTCTCTCTCTCTCTCTCTCTCTCTCTCTCTCTCTCTCTCTCTCTCTCTCTCTCTCTCTCTCTCTCTCTCTCTACTCTCTCTCTCTCTCTCTCTCTCTCCCCTCTCCCCCCCCTCTCTCTCTCTCTCTCCATCTCTCTCACTCACTCTCACTTACTCTCACTTTTACTCTCACTCTTACTCTCACTCACACTCTCACTCTCTCTCGCGCCCATGAACTTTCCCTCTCCCGCCATTCTTAGTAGGTTCACGTCAGGAGGTGACAGAGCAACCCTGTGTCTGGATAAACAGGGCAGATAAGGTTGGCTGTGTGAAGAGAGAAACACTCTAAGGGATGTGATGGAATAGAAGGATAAGTTTGTGTCACTAGATCAGCTGTGTTTGCTTGTTCTTGGTTGAGAGTAAAGCTATGGTAGCTATGGTGAAATGTTGAGTCAGATTAGCACCTTAAAGCAGTTCCATTGGAGACCATAACATGTACATAGCAGCACAGTTCAATCTCATGGCTTTTCAGACAGTCTTTTCTTCATACATAATTCACAAGACATTCTTTCCAGGTTAACATTTCATTGCTAAATCAAATAGCTTGCAGTCTGTCTCTGAAGAACCTAAAAACCTCATCATAACAGATCAGGGTGCCAAACAATGAGAATGACAACAGAGTGGTGATAGAAAACTCTGTGTCATTCAACAACAACCTTGTTGCAATAGTAAGAGGGGTAACTTACAGCTAACACTTCACTTGACAAACTATATTTTTTCAGTAGACACTTTTTTGAAAACCCAAGCAGTAGGGAGAGCAGAAAAGCGTTACCTGGAGCCCGGGAGGTCGTAGGTCAGAGGTGGTTCCAGGTGAGCCAGAAGGACAGGACAAGGGTGGAACGGACAGTGTGGAGGCACAGAGAGCACAAGGAAGGACGTGGTGGAAGCACAACCAAAACAAAGAGAAATGAAGGGGGAGGAGGGGGCGAGAATTGCGGCGTGCCAGGATAGGGAGATGGGTTAGGAGGACGGGTTAAGGGAAATGAAGGTAGGGAATGAGGGATGGTGAGGAAAGCAGAGGAGTGAGGAAGAGGCGAGGTTGGGCGGAGGAGTATTTTTAGTTTTCCTCAAAAAAAGAACCCAAAAAAAGGAATGAACCCATACCTTGGTTGTTTAACGTCAGGTGCGCCAGACCTTGAAGGAAAGAACAGAAAAAAAGAAAAGAAAAGAAAAGAGGTCATAAAAGGCAACGGGAGGAAAAAAAACATTGTCACAACGTTGGACTGCAGTTTGTGACAGACATCCTGGGGCAGACTCGGATGTCAGAGATTCAACTCAAAGGTAAAAAAAGAGAGAGAAAGAGAGAGAGAGAGAGAGAGAGAGAGAAGATAACGTAAAAACAAGCAAACACTTCTTGATGTGGGGAGTAGAAAAAAAAAGCATTTCATTCGGCGCAACCCCCGTAGGCCATTGCTCACACAAATGCTTTTTTTTTCTCTGAGGTACTTATGGAACACACACATAGTAACTGTTTGGCAGCGTTGAGATTTAACTGAATTCTTTGCCTACGGTATGAATGTTTTCTGCTCTTGGAGATCCAAGGTCTCTAAAAGAAAGGGTCAGTGATAAGCGTAAAAACACAAAGAGGGAATAACATTCGTTTTGTTGCCAGGAACAGAAGATTATATATACCGACACTGATACAGCAAATGTTTACAACACAGATACTACACTGTGTTCGCAACAGCCCCAATACAGCCTCGACAAACATCCAAATACAATGTTTGTGAAATCAGGGATAAACAAATTTGAGCCAAAACAGGAGTCCAATCACTTCAAGGGGCTTCACAGTTTTGGACTCAAATGATGTCAACCGCACACAGCAACAGCTAATATTGTAGTCTATCTGAGTCACATCGGAAGACAATAATAGCTCTTCGACAGATATCCGGCAGCAGTTTACAACGATACATCCCAAGTGCTGACGAAATTACTGCAGCCAGACCAATTTTAAATTAACTGTAGATGTGTGCTTGATATGTGCTTTTCTAAAGCCGGCAGTACACCATTACAGCATCAAAAGAGCCTTACTCAGTCAAAAGAGACACTTCAACCATACTATTGTCAAAGCCGTGAATGGTTGAATAGCAATCCTTTTAGTCAAGATGTCGCCTAGAAATAAATGATAACAAAATGGGTAGTATGTTCTATCCATGAACATTTCAGATCTTTTTTTTTTCTTCCCCTTTTAATGTCTGATATGATCACAGCCTTGAATTCAAAGAACTGCTCCAGTTTCATTAACTGTAGCTTGGTATATTCTTACCACTGACAGAATAGCACACTGTTGGTTAAACACTGGGAATAAGATAGTCTTTAGTTTAACCACTAAATAACCTTCCAAAAAGCAGAGAGGATAAGCTATGAAGAAAAAAGGACTGAACTTACTTAATATAGGAACCTTAATTAACCTATGTTCCAGTGAAAAGAAGGACATTTTCACTGTAGGGCTACAATGACCATGTGCTGCTCTTGTCCAATCAGACTTCACTTGGCTGAGTCAATCACTTCTAGGTCCAGGTTCACAAGTCCCATCGTTCTCCAGTTAAACACCAGGCAGCCTTCATCGGAACAACCAAACTATTGCAAGGCCACAGATTTCCTGGAATATGAATATGTAGATTTCTTACAAAACACATATGCAGAGAAAACGTCTCTCTGACCAGAGCTATACACACATAATAGGATGTTTTGATAGACCTGACATTTTCTCAGAACAACTGAGAAGTACACAGAATTAACTTCTTGAGGTATTGGCAAGAAGCCACCCTGCTGACAAATTATATGTCTTGAACAGGACATTTCTAGGCCGCACTGATGATTAGAACAGTTTATTCAAATCACTTGTGAGTCAGACTCGAAGATCGATAGCAATGGAGTCAACCATCATTTACCGCAACAGTATTGGTAAACATTGAAGGAGTCAATTGTGTTTTGTTCTCTCTGGTAATCTTCTAGTTTCAGGGAACACATCACCAGGTAGGAGATTTGTAAGATATATACATTTACATTTACATTTACATTTACATTTACATTTACATTTACATCGTTTAGCAGACGCTCTTATCCAGAGTGACTTACATCCAGATTTCAATGATAGAGTGGTAACAAGTCACAGAAGGAAGAATCAATCAATATACCGATCTAGTAAATTAACCGACTACGCCACAAAACTCAAACAATAATCCATCCTACCACCCACCTTACAACAGACCAACAGCTTATACAGTGACTCGTTCCACCACCCACCTTACAACAGACCAACAGCTAATACAGTGACTCGTTCCACCACCCACCTTACAACAGACCAACAGCTAATACAGTGACTCATCCCACCACCCACCTTACAACAGACCAACAGCTAATACAGTGACTCATCCCACCACCCACCTTACAACAGACCAACAGCTAATACAGTGACTCGTCCCACCACCCACCTTACAACAGACCAATAGCTTATACAGTGACTCGTTCCACCACCCACCTTACAACAGACCAACAGCTAATACAGTGACTCGTTCCACCACCCACCTTACAACAGACCAACAGCTAATACAGTGACTCATCCCACCACCCACCTTACAACAGACCAACAGCTAATACAGTGACTCATCCCACCACCCACCTTACAACAGACCAATAGCTTATACAGTGACTCGTTCCACCACCCACCTTACAACAGACCAACAGCTTATACAGTGACTCATCCCACCACCCACCTTAAAACAGAATAATAGCTAATACAGTGACTCCCGAGTATAACAGCGTCCTCTATTGTCTCTTAATAGAGACTGTGATTGCAGGCACAGGAACATAGTGCATGTTCTATTTATCGATTTGGGCTGATTCCTGCCAGCCACCTCCCTCCCTTTATTTGTTCCACTACCCATGATCCATCAACACAGGCCCAATGAAACAGGCCTGTGTTGATAGTACATACCAAATCATCTCATCCCCAAGGTTCTCTATCCTTCTCTTTTTCCCTCGCTCCCTGAACGCTTGCTGGAGCAGAGGCAACATTATAAATATCTTGAAGTGGGGCGACGGTCAGAAGAGGAGGAGAGGTGGAAGTGGCGCAGCGACAGAGGGGTGGCGAGGGGTAAGGAGCACAGCTGTTTGTCACACAGCTGGCCCCCTCTTTGCCTCCAAAATAACATAGGGAGAAATTATCTCTGTGTATATGTGTGTGCGCGTGTGTGTTATCTTGGCAGAGGCACAGGGTGTCAGACTAACAGTGAGCCAGATCCTGAGCAGGATATCAAGAGGCTTCAACATGTTTCACCATATGACACAGACAGAGTGAGAAAGAGAGAGAGAGAGAGAGAGAGAGAGAGAGAGAGAGAGAGAGAGAGAGAGAGAGAGAGAGAGGTGAGAAAGAAAGAGAGAGAGAGAGCGTTCTGGCCCAAACATATCAAACAAGCACCCAATTCTCTTTCACACATGACTCCCAGACAAACAGCTGTGAAAGGCCTAGTAGTACAGGCCTCTCTGAGGAAACAGCCAGTAAGTCCTAATCACTGTAACTCAACTCACAGGAAAGCAATACGATTGCATTGGGAAGTCCCCTTTATAAACAAATCGAATTACTGCCACTAAACACAATATCCTTGATCACATATTGAAAGCATAATGAAAATAAAATATTTTCCTTTACCCCAACTGCTGACAATGTGATTATGTTCTTAATTGTGCTTTGAGTGCAGATGGGAGTGCCTGACGCAATCCGAGTCGACGAGGGACGAACGTTGATTGGCTAGAAATGATTGAGTGACAGATGGAGATTCTGTAATTAGGAGGTAACGTGCAACTGTGAAATTGGTCTCTCTCTGTCTCTGTCTCTGTCTCTGTCTCTGTCTCTCTCTCTCTCTCTCTCTCTCTCTCTCTCTCTCTCTCTCTCTCTCTCTCTCTCTCTCTCTCTCTCTCTCTCTCTCTCTCTCTCTCTCTCTCTCTCTCTCTCTCTCTCTCTCTCTCTCTCTCTCTCTCTCTCTCTCTCTCTCTCTCTCTCTCTCTCTCTCTCTCTCTCTCTCTCTAACTACCCCACTCTGCAACCAACCATCTCCAACAGCAACACTGCTGAGCGTGCACCTCAGAATTACCCAGCACTACAACAAGGGTCCTGGGTAGCAAACAACCCCACCTTTTAATCAAGGACAAAAATAGTGAGGGGATACAAAAAGCTACATTCATAGAATACATTAGCACATTAGCGTTAGCATTTGTGACGATTGCAGGAAATTCAAAATTCAAAATCACCCTAGGGCCGTCACCGGTATGATTATGTCACAGGGAGTAGGGATCTCCTAAAATGGACACCGAACACCAGTCTCTCCAACACAGGAAAGATATGATCTCCGACAGGTGTGTTCTTCAACGACCTTGTCAGATGTCCCTTAGCTCACCATGTTTACCTAACAACACACAGTGTACTGGGGACGTCCATCACTTACAATGCCTTCGGAAAGTATTCAGACCCCTTGACTTCTTCCACATTTTGTTACGTTACAGCCTTATTCTAAAATGGATTAAATGTATATTTTTTCAGCAATCTACACACAATACCCTACAAAAATCAGAAATACCTTATTTACATAAATATTCAGACCCTTTGCTATGAGACTCAAATTTAGTTCAGGTGCATCCTGTTTCCATTGATCATCCTTGAGATGTTTCTACAACTTCATTGGAGTCCACCTGTGGTAAATTCAATTGATTCAACATGATTTGGAAAGGCACACACCTGTCTATATAAGGTCCCACAGTTGACAGAGCATGTCAGAGCAAAAACCAAGCCATGAGGTTGATGGAATTGTCTGTAGAGCTCCGAGACAGGATTGTGTCGTGGCACAGATCTGGGGATGGGTACCAAAAAAGTTATGCTGCATTGACGGTCCCCAAGAAAACAATGGCCTCCATCATTCTTAAACAGAAGAAGTTTGGAACCACCAAGATTCTTCCTAGAGCTGGCCGCCCGGCCAAACAACGCAATTGGGGGAGAAGGGCCATGGTCAGGGAGGTGACCAAGAATCCGATGGTCACTCTGACAGAGCTCTAGAGTTCCTCTGTGGAGATGGGAGAACCTTCCAGAAGGACAACCATCTCTGTAGCACTCCACCAATCAGGCCTTTATGGTAGAGTGGCCAGACAGAAGCCAGTCCTCAGTAAAAGGCACATAACAGCCCGCTTGGAGTTTGCCAAAAGGCACCTAAAGACTCTCAGACCATGAGAAACAAGATTCTCTGGTATGATGAAACCAAGATTAAACTATTTGGCCTGAATACCAAGCATCACGTCTGGAGGAAACCTGGCACCATCCTTCCGGTGAAGCATGGTGGTGGCAGAATCATGCTGTGGGAATGTTTTTAAGCGGCAGGGACTGGGAGACTAGTCAGGATCGAGGGAAAGATGAACAGAGCAAAGTACAGAGAGATCCTTGATGAAAACCTGCTCCAGAGCGCTCAGGACTTCAGACTGGGGCGAAGGTTCACCTTCCAACAGGACAACAACCCGAAGCACACAGCCAAGACAACACAGGAGTGGCTTCAGGACAAGTCTCTGAATGTCCTTGAGTGGCCCAGCCAGAGCCCGGACTTGAACCCGATCGAACATCTCTGGAGAGACCTGAAAATAGCTGTTCAGCAACGCTCCACATCCACCCTGACAGAGCTTGAGAGGATGTGCAGAGAGGAATGGGAGAAACTTCTCAAATACAGGTGTGCCAAGCTTGTAGCGTCTTACCCCAGAAAATTCCAGGCTGTAATCGCTGCCAAAGGTGCTTCAACAAAGTACTGAGTAAAGGGTCTGAATACATGTAAATGTGATATTCAGTTTTATATTTTTAATACATTTGCAAAAAAATCTAAAAACCTTTTTTTGCTTGGTCATTATGGGGTATTGTTTGTAGATTGATGAGGGGGGGGGGGAAACAATTTAATCAATTTTAGAATAAGGCTGCAATGTAACAAAATGTGGAAAAAGTCAAGGGGTCTGAATACTTTCCGAATGCACTGTACATGGGAACAGATGTGGAGGGGGACAGAGGAGGGCGGTAAAGCACGAAGGGGACAGAGAAGAATGAGAGTCACCACCATCAGTCTCTCTTCTTCTCCTTCACTCGTCCATCAGCGGGAACGATAGACAAACTCTGACGGAGGAGTCTGTTGGCTGTGGGGACCCCCGTGGAGCTGCGATGGCATGTTAAACAGTACCATCCTCCAAGATGGCCCGCCAAGCATATGGTCACCTCCCTGTACGACACCTACAGCATACACAGAATGTCACACTGACACCCACTGAAATAATGGGTGGTGTTGAATGGATCGCTCCAATAGGTTAGGTGTGGAGCTTTGGCTGGCTGAATTTATCTCCAAAGATTGGTATTGATGTCATATGCTTTGGTAGATGTGGAAGAGGTAATAGAAAAGAGAAAGCACGTAAGAATATAAAGTATAGTAAGTAAGTAGTATATTCAAGTATATTTCAGTCATGTAAACATATGTTTCCCATGCCAATAAAGCCCTTTGATTTGAATTGAAATAAGAAAAGAAAGAATTAAGAGATTTCGCCAATGTCTAATAAATGTGTTAGTAGTAGGTTATTGTGGTTAAATAACATGTTAACCTTTTGACTCGGTTATGTAGGCTTATGCAACAACCTTATGAAATATACACAAGCTAATGCACTTATAAAGTGCAGTATAATTTACACTGTAACATCTCCTATGTATTTATAATGTATCTGTGAACATTAACTTTCGCTGTATTAGATCATGAAACGAGCTCCAGCTATTTGTAAAAACATTTGTTTAAAAGACGTCAGGAGATAATTCTCACATTGACGCTCGAATATACATCTCAGTAAATCTATGTTTAATGCATGGTGTCTTTCTACGACTCAAGTAATAGCTATAGAAACTCTAGCGGAATTTAAAACACTTAAATAATGTACAGCAGTAGGGCTCTAGCTATAGTAGAGGATAGAGAGAAAGTATCGTAAGACGAAGGAGAGCAAAATGATGGATTGATGCTCACTGCTCTCCTCTTGGCCAGTTTCATTCATTATTCAAGTGGGACATGCCAGATATCAAAGGCTATCAAACGGAAGGAAAAACATGTTAAACACTGATGCTCCGACTTCAAATTAAATGCATGACAGGATTGGCAGAAATCATTAATGTGACCGCTCCACTGTGGCTAGCCGCTAGCCTCCAACAGAGAGGGTGAGAGGGTGTTTATTTTAATCCATTCTTACTTTCCTCTAAGCAGTGTGTGTAAAGGGTGCTATAGCTTCCCTGGGAATCTTGACCCACGGCACGGCACTTAAGCTGATTGGCTCTAGCGTTAAATCTTTATGGTGACTTACACTTTATATACACAAAAGTATGTGGACACCCCTTCAAATGAGTGGATTCGGTTATTTCAGCCACACCCGTTGCTGACAGGTGTATAGACTCGAGCACACAGCCATGCCCTCTCCATAGACAAACATTGGCAGTAGAATGGCCTTAATGAAGAGCTCAGTGACTTTCAACGTGGCACCTTCATAGGATGCCACCTTCCCAACAAGTCAGTTCTGCCATGTTAGAGCTGCCCTGGTCAACTGTAAGTGCTGTTATTGTGAAGTGGAAACATCTAGGAGCAACAACGGCTCAGCCAGCGAAGTAGTAGGCCACACAAGCTCACAGAACGGGACCGCCGAGTGCTGAAGCGCGTAACGCATAAATATCGTCTGTCCTCGGTTGCAACACTCATTACCGAGTTCCAAACTGCCTCTGGAAGCAACGTCAGCACAATAAATGTTCGTTGGGAGCTTCAGGATATAGGTCCCATGACAGATAAGCTGCACACAAGCTTAAGATCACCATGAGCAATGCCAAGCGTCAGCTGGAGTGGTGTAAAGCTCGCCGCCATTGCACTCTGGAGCAGTGGAAATGTGTTTTCTGGAGTGATGAATCATGCTTCACCATCTGGCAGTCCAACGGACGAATCTGGGTTTGGCGGATGCCAGGAGAACGCTACCTGCCCCAATGCATAGTGCCAATTGTAAAGTTTGGTGGATGAGGTTTAATGGTCTGGGGCTGTTTTTCATGGGTCAGGCTAGGCTCCTTAGTTCCAGTGAAGGGACATCTTAATGACATTCTCAACGATTCTGTGCTTCCAACTTTGTGGCAACAGTTTGGGGAAGGCACTTTCCTGTTTCAGCATGACAATGCCCACATGCACATAGCGAGGTCCATACAGAAATGGTTTGTCGAGATCGGTGTGGAAGAACTTGAGTCCTGACCTCAACCCCATCGAACAGAAGAGTGGAGGCTGTTACAGCAGCAAAGGGGGGACCAACTCCATATTAAGGCCCATGATTTTGGAATGAGATGTTCGACGAGCGGGTGTCCACATGCTTTTGGCCATGTAGTCTACCACTAATTGCTGGCCCTTACCACTTGCTACAGTCATCATCCATCAAAACACAGTTGTTTGGAACCATGTCAAATGAATTGCTTTCCAACTGGTGCAATACAGAGTAGATGAGAGCTCTCAATAGAGAGAAGAAACTGTAAAAAACAACTATCCACATTCCAAATGTGTGTGTGCGTGTTTGTGCGTGCGTGTGTCTGTGTGTATATACAGTGGGGGAAAAAAGTATTTATTCAGCCACCAATTGTGCAAGTTCTCCCACTTAAAAAGATGAGAGAGGCCTGTAATTTTCATCATAGGTACACGTCAACTATGACAGACAAATTGAGAAAGAAAAATCCTGAAAATCACATTGTAGGATTTTTAATGATTTTATTTGCAAATTATGGTGGAAAATAATTATTTGGTCACCTACAAACAAGCAAGATTTCTTGCTCTCACAGACCTGTAACTTCTTCTTTAAGAGGCTCCTCTGTCCTCCACTCGTTATCTGTATTAATGGCACCTGTTTGAACTTGTTATCAGTATAAAAGACACCTGTCCACAACCTCAAACAGTCACACTCCAAACTCCACTATGGCCAAGACCAAAGAGCTGTCAAAGGACACCAGAAACAAAATGTTAGACCTGCACCAGGCTGGGAAGACTGAATCTGCAATAGGTAAGCAGCTTGGTTTGAAGAAATCAACTGTTGGAGCAATTATTAGGAAATGGAAGACATACAAGACCACTGATAATCTCCCTCGATCTGGGGCTCCACGCAAGATCTCACCCCGTGGGGTCAAAATGATCACAAGAACGGTGAGCAAAAATCCCAGAACCACACGGGGGGACCTAGTGAATGACCTGCAGAGAGCTGGGACCAAAGTAACAAAGCCTACCATCAGTAACACACTACGCCGCCAGGGACTCAAATCCTGCAGTACCAGACTTGTCCCCCTGCTTAAGCCAGTACATGTCCAGGCCCGTCTGAAGTTTGCTAGAGTGCATTTGGATGATCCAGAAGAGGATTGGGAGAATGTCATATGGTCAGATGAAACCAAAATATAACTTTTTGGTAAAAACACAACTCGTCGTGTTTGGAGGAAAAAGAATGCTGAGTTGCATCCAAAGAACACCATACCTACTGTGAAGCATGGGGGTGGAAACATCATGCTTTGGGGCTGTTTTTCTGCAAAGGGACCAGGACGACTGATCCGTATAAAGGAAATAATGAATGGGGCCATGTATCGTGAGATTTTGAGTGAAAACCTCCTTCCATCAGCAAGGGCATTGAAGACAATGATCCCAAACACACTGCCTGGGCAACGAAGGAGTTGCTTCGTAAGAAGCATTTCAAGGTCCTGGTGTGGCCTAGCCAGTCTCCAGATCTCAACCCCATAGAAAATCTTTGGAGGGAGTTGAAAGTCCGTGTTGCCCAGCGACAGCCCCAAAACATCACTGCTCTAGAGGAGATCTGCATGGAGGAATGGGCCAAAATACCACCAACAGTGTGTGAAAACCTTGTGAAGACTTACAGAAAACGTTTGACCTGTGTCATTGCCAACAAAGGGTATATAACAAAGTATTGAGAAACTTTTATTATTGACCAAATACTTATTTTCCACCATAATTAGCAAATAAATTCATAAAAAATCCTACAATGTGATTTTCTGGATTTTTTCCCCTCATTTTGTCTGTCATAGTTGACGTGTACCTATGATGAAAATACAGGCCTCTCTCATCTTTTTAAGTGGGAGAACTTGCACAATTGGTGGCTGACTAAATACTTTTTTTCCCCACTGTATGTCTGTGTGTGTGTGTGTGTGTGTGTGTGTGTGTGTGTGTGAGTGTTTTGTGTGCGTTTGTGTGTGCGTGCGTGTGTGTGTGTCTTTGTGTGTGTGTTTGTGTGTGTGCATGTGTCTGTTTGTGTGTGTATATATGTCTTTGTGTGTGTGTGTGCGTGTGTCTTTGTATGCGCGCGTGTGTGTGTGTGTGTGTGTGTGTGTGTGTGTGTGTGTGTGTGTGTGTGTGTGTGTGTGTGTGTGTGTGTGTGTGTGCGTGCGTGCGTTTGTGTGTGCGTATACACACGTCTGTCTGTTTTTTCCCTGTTCCTCAGGTTATAAATCATAAAGAAATCATGTTCCTTTATAAAATTAATTACATATAGTTCAGTGATTAATATCCCGTCTCGCACATTTTGTTCATTAAAAACACACAGCTAATTTGTCTGCGATACCTTTGCAGAATGAATGGGATACTCCTGGAGATTGGCAGGGAGTAGAGATTTGAACACTTCTGTTTCATCTTAATTAAGCAGTTCATTAATAAGTGGCACCTCCACATGGTGAGACAGTAGCTCGGCTACAGTATAACTTCAGACTGTTACCAGTGCTAACACGGAAAGGATAAATGGACCGTGATAACCTTGTTTCTGACTTCAAAGCATCACCTCAGACTGAAAGAGACCGAAAATGTTCAGCCAATATACACTTCAACATCGAACGTAGGCCTACAAACACTCTCTCCGCAACAACCGATGAGTCATTTACTTTCTGCAAGATGAAAATACTAACGGCTGTGTGATGTGCTCCACTATGTGGGTTATTTCACCTTTGTTTGTGTGTTACCATTTTTGTCCCATTGTCCCAAAGGCAGTAGAGCTACCAAATACCAGATACATTAAAACTGCTAACACAACAACCAGCTGTGCATCCTAGTTAATCACTATTGCATAAAGGTTCTAAACATTATCTATGGCCAAATGTATAAGGGAGATCTAATTCAGAATCCAGTACTGTAGGGGCTCAACACATGGCCCTCTACTTAAGCCAAGAACACCTTACAGTATAGTGCAAGTTCACTGTATCCTGTGTCGGCCATTTTCTCTATTTTCCCTCCCTTTCTGCTCCTATGCCAGGAGTCACAAGTTCATCTTTTGTAGAACCAATAATAATAAAAAATGTCCACTCTATTTCCTCTCTGTATGAGGTCAAATGAGTCATTAATCTCTGTGAGTGCTGGCCCTCTCTCTTCCAGGTTATCTGTCACTACTGCCTCTTTGCCCTCCACTTTCACCATCCTTTCCTATCATAATATTCACTGATTCATCTCATCCAATAGCAAAACACCCAATGTCATCCGCTTCCATTCACGACCGCTTTGGAATGTCAGGGACTCCAAATGTGACACAACTAGACTAATAGGCCCAGCTGAAAGACTGCGGCTGGTTCCAACACACGGCAGCATTCTTTCTCCCTCCGTCTTTCTCTCTTAGCCTTTTCCGGTGATGACGCACTAGCTGCCTTTAGCTCCAACCCGGGAAGACAAGACGCAGTGTAGAGAAGAGGAGTAAGACAGGGCCCGTCTCAAGTGAGCCATTAGGCAACACAATGCCAACCAACATCTGTATGTTCCAGGAAAAAAACGGCCTGAACAGTCTCTCTCCACCACTCATGATCAGCCGCCCCTTCGTGGCGGTCATTTAGCTCTAAATGACATCATTTTATTAAGTCAGTGATCTCTTCTACCGTTCTTTATTCATGTTCATATGATTGTACTGCCTCCAAAATATCTAGGCAGCCTCCACTCTGCAAACTAAAGCTCAGATTGCTTCACTTACGAAACAACAATAATCCTTTGGGATGTTAATACCCCCTCCAGCCCAGGGTATATGTTGATGCTTAATGTTTCATTTAGATAATTTCTCCCTGGTTTTCCATTTACCCACTCGCACATTGTGTTCCTTGATACTAATGGCGTTCCGCTGCTATGTGTGTGTGTTCTCTGCCCTTCGTTGGATGAATGCTAACGACTGTGTTTCATGCTAACCTCATGCCACACTGAGGGGATTTCAATGCATGGCTCCCTCCTGGTCTCCTGTTGAGAGGTGGGGCACAGCAGGTAGGTACTCATCAGAACATGTACAATATTGAGAAATGAATGTCCTCCGACTACAATTCCATTTTAATGCGTCTACCTCATTGCGTTGGATCAACACGATTAGCCCGCAGAATTTACAGCTGCTTCGGAAAGTTGAGTCGTTGACAGAACGTTAGTTAATTATGCACAGATTCACAACACATTAACTCAATCATCTTTCTCGAGGCCAGGAATTCCCTGTGTACTTCAACCAGTATGCAGAATTTCTTTATCGATTCCATCAAAGAACATTCTGTACAAATCGTGTTTGTAGTGTAGTGAGTTTGCGGTGTCATGGTGTGTTGAATTGATTTATTTGTTACAAACATGCTCTGAATCACTGTTTGTAGGCTCTACTGGTATGCACACAACATGCAGCGGTGGTAGTAGTAATTTAGCAGCCCATATGGTTTATTCATGGTTATGGATCATGGCCGGAATGTATTGAAAATATATTTATAAATAATGTTTAGATTTTTTGGTTACACTCACCCTGATATGTCTCCATGTATTATATCTCATGCTGTGGTCTAAGCAGCGCGCTCAGGCTCCGAGCATCCCGAGAGGAAGTCATATATCAAATGTCCGAAATCGAAGTCTATTTCTAGTGATCAATGTGATTATATAATCTCAAGATAACCATATGAATGTACGATGACAACATAGATGCTTTTACCTCTGTCGAGTTCAGAACCAAAGGACTAGATAACAGCAAAGTCTGTCAGTCTTTTGCTCACATGAAAGATACTGTACAGCTCATGCTAGAAATCCATCAAGATTTTGGAGAATACGGGTAAAGCTAATGGTCATGTCAGGTAATAGTCTTGTTGCAGACTGACTTGTCCATTTTACTGTGCAGTACTGTATAATGTGCATAAATAACGCAGTAGCAGAATCAATGCCCTGTATTGCTACTGAGGAAGAACGTCTCTGATATGTTGTTACAACAGTGACTTCAACAGACTCAAAGCTGTCTTACCTATCACAATGGTTATATTTTCCCAATGTGCTATGAAAGGACGGAAAAGAGCTCAATGCTCAGGATACAGCCAAAGACATGAAGCAGTGAGCAATTATAAAGAATCTCTGGGTGGCAGAGTCATATTTTCTAGGCCTCCTGCTCCATGGGATATCTGTCTAAATGAGCGTGACACCCAGGCTACTAGGATAGATAGTGTTCGTGTAAACCCTAACTGGTGGCTGAAGACTCCAGCTGGAAGAGTTTGTTGTTGAAAACCTAGGTGAATTACTTATAGTGGAGTAATCATGGCAAAGTTGATTGGACATTCCTGCCAAGGACTGAATCTATGCTGTTTCATACTGTACTCCTAAGCAGATGAGTCAAATGAAAGCCCAACATATTCTGCTAGGGGCTAGCCATTCCCTCAAACGGTTTGTGATTCCATGAAATCGTCTTGTTTAGTCTGAGGCTTCTCGTTATCTCAGAGTGCATAACTAAACTAACTGAAGAAATAGCAGAAGAAAAGTAAAGCAGGGAATTCTGCCACGTCGTCTCCAGACAAAGACTCTAGAGCGGGGATGAGAAACAATGGAGAATAAAACAGACAGAGTTGATAACAAGAAAATGAAACGGCACTGAACCTTGTACAAGGTGGCAGGGCTGCTGTGCTGTGAAATAGTCTGTGCCAGGCCGGCTGGGTATACCGTATTTCACCTGTGAAGGGGCCCCGAGAAGAGCCTCGCTGACAAACATCTATGCGAAGCTAAGCCGGAGCTTCTGAATAACCATCCTAGGTAAATCTGAGGGAATACAATGGGTGCTTAGATATATTAACATGCTATCGGTTGTGTTTAACTGTGTCTGTGTGGTGTAGTGGTGTTTCTGGCCTTCCCTGAACAGGCTGTGCAGCCAGTATATGTGTGTCTTGTCCCATCACCTGCCCGAAACCAGAAGTCTGAATGAACAACCTAGGTATATCTAAGGGAATACAAAGGGTGTTTAGGTGTATTTAACTGAATCGTAGGTGTGTTTAAGCCAGTGGGCTTTCTGGGAATAGACTGTGCAATATGTTACACGTGTCTTGTCCCACCACCGCCACCACCGGCCTGAAGCCCAGCTATGGCCTTTTATTAACTTGATTAATCATTAACCAGGTTTCCATCCAACCATTTCATGTGGATGAATTACCTGACGCATGAAAACAGGCATGACCGGGCTGATGGAAACAGGACGTTTCGGTACAATTGTACAAAGGCCGACAGACAATTTGTTCGTTCGACATGGTGGGATCTTTTTGTGTTGGTAAAGTGAATTATGCGAGAAATTGCGGTGGAAACGCCTTTATGCGCAAATATTGATATAATAACCATCATATCGAAAGAAACTTGGAGTCATGCTGTCACGTCTCCTCCCATTGCTCCCCTCCGGCGCTCTGATTCGCCGGTCTACTGAGCCACCGGTCTGAGCGCACCACCTCGGCAACACAGGAATGGAAACCCAACGCACCCTAATCATATATAGTGGTGATGAGATGATGAGGTGCATCTCATCACCACCACTATATAGCCCTGGACTGTTGAGTCATTGTTGTGTGTAATTGTTTAGCTTTCTCATTGTTAAGTAAACCTTTACCTTGTTGACTCCTGCGTCTGCGTCCTGCCTCTTCGTATCCTCAGTACTCGTCACACATGCGATGATATGTTGAGTGGGCCTCCCACTAAGACTCGGGAAACCATGTAGTTTATTAGGCTACAGATTAATTAAATGATGATGAACTTCACAGGGTGTTGGAAGTGCAAGGTGATGAGCTTGATGCTCCTTTCCAATAAATTTAAAGGGTCTTATTCTGGTGACATGATGATCAATCCTTGGCTGCCATTTGAAAAATAAAATATCACTCTTATCCATAATAATCTCAAAATGTACAGTAGATAGCCTACCCAGACTGTATCTGCCAGTTGTTGAGCTGTTGGCTAGAGCGCACATGCCAAGACCAGAGTGGGCACATTTTCTATATAACGTTAACGCAACAGTTTTTGTGACAAAACCATCAGTACAGCTGAAAATGCGATGGAAACCCATTTAACTTTTACGAGCACTATGTCATCACGCACATACTTTTATCCGAAATAAGTCAGTTTGATGGAAACACATCTCTGGTGGGAAAATGTGCATATTATTTTATGCAGATTTTAGAATATTCGCATGAAAATATGTTTTGAATTGGATGGAAACCTTGCAAGAGTGGAACATATCACCTTCAGGTCTCAGCAATATTACGAGCTGTAGTGGTGAGAATATCGAGGGAAAGAGTGAGAAAAAGCTCTGCCACAAATAAATGTTTTGATCTTTGACATAACCGCTCAGTTTTCTCTGGAAGTCACTTGGATGTTTGAGGTCTTGCTGCTGTAGACATTTGCACTGAAATGCTGCAGCTCTTGTCCGCTGTTGGCATGGCAACAAGTTCCTGTATTTCCTCTACCATGATGACAGCCATACTGGTGTAGTGCCTAAAAACCATTTTGATCAGCTCTCTCTCTCCCTCTCTCTGTTTCTCCTTCTCTCTCTCTCAATTAAATTAAATTCAAAGGGCTTTATTGCCATAGGAAACGTATGTTAACATTGCCAAAGCAAGTGAAGTAGATAGTAAACAAAAGTGAAATAAACAAATATTAACAGTAGACATTACACTCTGAAGTTCCAAAACAATAAAGACATTTCAAATGTCATATTATGTATATATACTGTGTTCTAACAATGTGCAAATAGTTAAAGATTCAAGTATTTTTAGCTAGATCCTATTTGGTATGTCGAATTTTATGCTCCTTGTGACGCATAGAAGGCCCTTCTTGCCTTGTCTCTGAGATCGTTCACAGCTTTGTGGAAGTTACCTGTGGCTCTCTCTCTCTCTCTCTCTCTCTCTCTCTCTCTCTCTCTCTCTCTCTCTCTCTCTCTCTCTCTCTCTCTCTCTCTCTCTCTCTCTCTCTCTCTCTCTCTCTCTCTCTCTCTCTCTCTCCCTCCCTCCCTCCCCATCTCCTCACCATCTCACCAACATGCTTCTCTTCTAGCTCTGTACAGTATATATATATATATATATATATATATATATATATATATATATATATATATATATATATATATATATATATATATATATATATCTATATATAATATATATAATATCAACAATAAAATGGTAACAGTCAATAGTAGAAAGATAATCAATATAAAAGGCTAAACATGGAAAATGAAACTATAACTAACTTATAACTAACTGTCATCCTCATCATTACATCAGAACTACAACTACCATCATCATTACTACTACTACCACCACCATCATTAAACTGCTATCATTACCATCACACCTACTACCCATACCACTACTATTTAGAATAATAATGACAACAATAATAATAATAATAATAATAATAATAATAATAATAATAATAATAATAATAATAATAATAATAAGTAAATTACAGCTTACTATGCAGGTGTAATTATTCAGTGTCCCTCAGGCTATGGCAGGCAAATACATATTTGGCTGCAAGAGGAGCCGTTGCTCCTTCGCCCATGACTATTTTTTGTTTTTCCTCTGGGTTTAATAAGTTAAAATATTAAATAAATGTAGTAATTTCTGTGAATAATGAATCTCTTGGTGAGGAATATTTATCACAGTAAAGGAGAAAGTGCATCTCTGTTTCTACCTCCCCTGTCGTGCAGTGACCACATACACGCGCCTCTTTGGGTAGCCATGTTTTTTATGTCTGCCGGTTTCTATTGCCAATTGGTGGTCACTCAGCCTGTACTTGGTAAGGATCTGACTCTGCTTCGTATCTCTGACAGATTAGAGATAATCAGCCAATTCATATTCTCTGTTCAGAGCCAGATAGCAATTTAGTTATCAGCTTTGGGATTTTGTTTCAATTTTCCAATGTTGTAAATATGAGTCCTTTGATTGGTTCATGATTTTGTTTATTTGAATTATTTCTTTTGAAGCAGTGCTGGTGTCAGCTTGGTTGGTTAGGTCCAACACCAGCTGACTGAGAGGGCTCGTTTCTGGGCTCAGCTCTTGGGTTTGAAGTGCTTTAAATTGGAGAATTGAATTTGGACTTTAATTTACAGTTGAAGTCGGAAATTTACATAGACTTGGTTGGAGTCATTAAAACTCGTTTTTCAACCACTCCACACATTTCTTGTTAACAAACTATAGTTTTGGCAAGTTGGTTAGGACATCTACTTTGTGCATGACACAAGTAATTTTTCCAACAATTGTTTACAGACAGATTATTTCACTTAAAATTCACTGTATCACAATTCCAGTGGGTCAGAAGTTTACATACACTAAGTTGACTGTGCCTTTAAACAGCTTGGAAAATTCCAGAAAATTCCAGAAAATGATGTCTTGGCTTTAGAAGCTTCTGATAGGCTAATTGAAATTTGAGTCAATTGAGTGGCGCAGTGGTCTAAGGCACTGCATCGCAGTGCTAGCTGTGCCACTAGAGATCCTGGTTCAAATCTAGGCACTGTCGTAGCCGGCCGCGACCGGGAGACCCATGGGGCGGCGCACAATTGGCCCAGCGTCGTCCAGGGTAGGGGAGGGAATGGCCGGCAGGGATGTAGCTCAGTTGGTAGAGCATGGCGTTTGCAACGGCAGGGTTGTGGGTTCGATTCCCACGGGGGGCCAGTATGAAAAATATATATATAAAAAAATAATGTATGGACTCACTAACTGTAAGTCACTCTGGATAAGAGCGTATGCTAAATGATGTAAATGTAAATGTACCTGTGGATTTATTTCAAGGCCTACCTTCAAACTCAGTGCCTCTTTGCTTGACATCATGGGAAAATCAAAAGAAATCAGCCAAGACCTCAGAAAAAGAATTGTAGACCTCCACAAGTCTGGTTCATCCTTGGGAGCAATTTCCAAACGCCTGACGGTACCACGTTCATCTGTACAAACAATAGTACGCAAGTATAAACACCATGGGACCACGCAGCCGTCATTCCGCTCAGGAAGGAGACGCATTCGGTCTCCTAGACATGAACATACTTTTGTGCGAAAAGTGCAAATCAATCCCAGAACAACAGCAAAGGACCTTGTGAAGATGTTGGAGGAAACCGGTACAAAAGTATCTATATCCACAGTAAAACGAGTCCTATATCGACATAACCTGAAAGGACACTCAGCAAGGAAGAAGCCACTGCTCCAAAACCGCCATAAAAAAGCCAGACTACGGTTTGCAACTGCACATGGGGACAAAGATCGTACTTTTTGGAGAAATGTCCTCTGGTCTGGAGAAAAAAAAATAGAACTGTTTGGCCATAATGACCATTGTTATGTTTGAAGGAAAAAGGCGGGGGGGGGGCTTGCAAGTCGAAGAACACCATCCCAACCGTGAAGCACGGGGGTGGCAGCATCATGCTGCGTGGGTGCTTTGCTGCAGGAGGGACTGGTGCACTTCACAAAATAGATGGCATCATGAGGAAGGAAAATTATGTGGATATATTGAAGCAATGGTCGCAAATGGGTCTTCCAAATTGACAATGACCCCAAGCATACTTCCAAAGTTGTGACAAAATGGCTTAAGGACAACAAAGTCAAGGTATTGGAGTGGCCATCACAAAGCCCTGACCTCAATTCTATAGAACATTTGTGTGCAGAACTGAAAAAGCGTGTGCGAGCAAGGAGCCCTACAAACCTGATTCAGTTACACCAGCTCTGTCAGGTGGAATGGGCCAAAATTCACCCAACGTATTGTGGGAAGCTTGTGGAAGGCTACCCGAAACGTTTGACCCAACATAAACAATTTAAAGGCAATGCTACCAAATACTAATTGAGTGTATGTAAACTTCTAACCCACTGGGAATGTGATGAAAGAAATAAAAGCTGAAATAAATCATTCTCTCTACTATTATTATGACATTTCACATTCGCAAAATAAAGTGGTGACCCAAACTGACCTAAGACAGGGAATTTTTACTAGGATTAAATGTCAGGAATTGTGAAAACTGAGTTGAAATGTATTTGGCTAAGGTGTTTGTAAACTTCCGACTTCAACTGTAGATACTAAACAAAAGTGAAATAAACAATAAATATTAACAGTAAACATTACACTCAGAAGTTCCAAAAGAATAAAGACATTTCAAATGTGCAAATAGTTAAAGTACAAATGGGAAAATAAATAAACATAAATATTGGTTGTATTTACAATGGTGAATTTACAATTTACAAATAATGTTCTTCACTGGTTGCCCTTTTCTTGCGGCAACAGGTCACACATCTTGCTGCTGTGATTGCACACTGTGGTTTTTCACCAAGTAGATAAGGGAGTTTATCAAAATTGGGTTTGTTTTCGAATTCTTTGTGGATCTCTCTAATCTGAGGGAAATATGTGTCTCTAATATGGTCATATATTTTTGGCAGGAGGTTAGGAAGTGCAGCTCAGTTTCCACCTTATTTTGTGGGCAGTGTGCACATAGCCTGTCTTCTCTTGAGAGCCAGGTCTGCCTACGGCGGCCTTTCTCAATAGCAAGGCTATGCTCACTGAGTCTGTATATAGTCAAAGTTTTCCTTAACTTTGGGTCAGTAACAGTGGTCAGGTAGTCTGCCACTGTGTACTCTCTGTTCAGTGCCAAATAGCATTCTAGTTTACTCTGTTTTTGTGTTAATTCTTTCCAATGTCTCAAGTAATTCTCTTTTTGTTTTCTCATGATTTGTTTGGGTCTAATTGTGTTGTTGTTGTTGTTGTTGTCCTGTGGCTCTTTAGGGTCTGTTTCTGTTTGTGAACAGAGCCCCAGGACCAGCTTACTTAGGGGACTCTTCTCCAAGTTCATCTCTCTGTAGGTGATGGCTTTGTTATGGAATGTTTGGGAATCGCTTCCTTTTAACGGCTCTTTTCAGAATTTTGATCATTAGCGGGTATCGGCCTAATTCTGCTCTACATGCATTATTTTGTGTTTTTTGTTGTACACTGAGGCTATTTTTGCAGAATTCTGCATGCAGAGTCTCAATTTCGTGGGTTCTTTAACCCTCTCTCTCTCTCTCTCTCTCTCTCTGCCTCCTCCTCCTCTCTCTCTCTCTCTCTCTCTCTCTGCCTCCTCATCCTCCTCCTCTCTCTCTGTGTGTCTCCTCCTTCTCTCTCTCTCTCTAGCTGTGTGTCACCTCCTCATCTCTCTCTCTGTGTTTCCTCCTCCTCTCTCTATCTGTGTCTACTACTCCTCTCTCTCTGAGTCTCCTGCTCTCTCTATGTGATTCCTCCTCCTCTCTGCGTCTCCTCCTCTCTGTCTCTGTGTCTCCTCCTCTCTCTCTCTGTGTCTCCTCCTCCTCCTCTCTCTCCCTCTGCGTCTCCTCCTCCTCTCTCTGTGTCTCCTCCGCTCTCTGTGTGTCTCCTCCTCCTCTCTCTGTGTCTCCTCCTCTCTCTCTCTGTGTCTCCTCCTCCTCCTCTCTCTCCCTCTGCGTCTCCTCCTCCTCTCTCTGTGTCTCTTCCTCCTCTCTCTCAGTGTCTCCTCCTCCTTTCTCTCTCTGTGTGTGTCTTCTCCTCTCTCTGTGTCCCCTCCTCACTCTGTGTCTCCTCCTCCTCCTCTCGCTCTCTTTCTCTGTGTGTCTCCTCCTCCTCCTCCTCTCTCTCTCTCTCTGTGTCTCCTCCACCTCCTCTATCTCTCTCTGTGTCTCCTCCTCCTCTCTCTCTCTCTCTCTCCCTCTGTGTCTCCTCCTCCTTTCTCTGTGTGTCTCCTCCTCTGTCTTTCTGTGTGTCTCCTCCTCCTCCTCCTCTCTCTCTCTCTCTCTGTGTCTCCTCCTCCTTCTCTCTCTCTCTCTCTCTCTCTCTCTCTCTCTCTCTCTCTCTCTCTCTCTCTCTCTCTCTGTCTCTCCTTCTCCTCCTCTCTCGCTGTGTCTCCTCCTCTTTCTTTCTCTGTGTCTCCTCCTCCTCCTCCTCCTTTCTCTCTCTCTGTGTCTCCTACTCCTCTCTCTCTGTGTCTCCTCCTCCTCTCTCTCTGTGTCTCATCCTCCTCTCTCTCTGTGTCTCCTCCCCCTCTCTCTCTGTGTCTCCTCCTCCTCTCTCTGTGTCTCCTCCTCCTCTCTCTGTGTCTCCTCCTCCTCTCTCTGTTTCTCCTCCTCCTCTCTCTCTGTGTCTCCTCCTCCTCTCTCTCTGTATCTCCTCCTCCTCTCTCTCTGTGTCTCCTCCTCCTCTCTCTCTGTGTCTCCTCCTCCTCTCTCTCTGTGTCTCCTCCTCCTCTCTCTCTGTGTCTCCACCTCCTCCTCTCTCTCTCTGTGTCTCCTCCTCCTCTCTCTCTGTGTCTCCTCCTCCTCTCTCTATGTGTCTTTCTCGGCAACCAATTCAAAATGCCACTGTTCATTTTTATTACATTATCCCCTTAACATATAGAGTCCTACCCTGAAAAGTCAAGGAGGATTAGCATTTTTAAAAAGGTTCCAAGAAGAAATAAGAGAATCCAGTAATTATAATAGAATCCGTTTGATATTCAAATGATATTTCTGAACCCCCAGTTCATTTTGGGTCTGGAAACTGAGCAACTATTGCAGGTATAGGTCAATAAAATAAATCCATACCCTTTCATAAATCTCCCTGCTGTAACATTGCCTTCGGGGGGTAAATCCTTTTTATATTGCCACGAATCCTGCGCTCCATTAAACCCACATTGCCAACCACGTTTTCTTTCAGTGTAAGCACTCTCCAGCTAACGAGACTGATGAAGCCTGGGTGATTGGAACAGATACAACCATCTATTAGCAATAATTTAGTGTACGTTAGTCCCTTTTAAATCATGGATAACAGATCTAAAACTATGTAAATGTGTGTATGTCTCACATTGTAACGAAGTGTATGGAACTGTCTGTTTTCAACCAATATGAACATACCATAATCTACCTAATATCTGGTTGTGATTTTGGACTTCAGATTTCCAGACAAACGTGTTGCCTCTTCTACTTGATCTTAAATGTCTTCCCAAAGACAACAGATTGAGGTCTGTCCTCCCTGGAGTCCAAGAGAATAACACACTCTCCATGTGGCAACCATGGGTACTACATATTCGCGCAAACACACACAACGTGGGTGTGTGTGTTCTGCCAACGCTCGGGGCAGTACAGCTACACACACGCACAAACATGCACACACACACACACACACACACACACACACACACACACACACACACACACACACACACACACACACACACACACACACACACAAAGACACACCACAATCACCATGCTTTTGGCTATTCCTCCCATGTCAAGGGACTTTTAAATCAGGTAGGGGTTTAGCTGGTCCGATGGAGCCATCTGTCCCAACTTCATCTATGGATCTGGCATACTGTTTTAAACTCCCACCATGGAGCTTTAAGAAAAACTCACAATCTGCTCATCAACACTGTTTTTCTAACTTTTTTTCAAAAGGAGACATCAGTCAAGGGTGTATTTGATGTACACTCTTAGAAAAAAGGGTTCCAAAAGGGTTCTTCAGCTGTCCCCATAGGAGAACCCTTTTTGGTTCCAGGTAGAACCTTCTACATTAAACCCAAAAAGGTTCTACATGGAACCAAAAAGGGTTCTTCAAAGGGTTCTATGGGGACAGCTGAAAGATCCTTTAGGATGGTGTTTGTGGTGTCTCACTTTAGTGGCTTTGATTGGGTCTGGCCCTCTCGCCGTGCAACATCGGTGTTGGTCCCGCCCCCGGATTCCATACTGTACCACCCCCACCTCACTGTGAGCACTGGCACCAGATCAGAGGAACATGGCTCTTCCTGTGTCACCAGCTCTTGGCACACTCCCCAATACATGACTGATACCGTTCCATTTTTACGTTCCAGCCATTACAATGAGCCCATTCTCCTATAGCTCCTCCCACCAGCAAGCTCTGCTTAGCTCATACTGTACTTGAGGAGGTAGCTACTCTTTTGTCCTGATCTCATTTTAAAGAGCAACAGTCAACTAACTGAAAGATTGGCAAAGCATAACCACAGAGATGTTAGGTTGTGATTATCACCTCAAGATGTAGAGAACGTGGGTCTATCTTTATATGTGGTCCTCTGTAGCTCAGCTGGTAGAGCACGGCGCTTGTAACGCCAAGGTAGTGGGTTCGATCCCCGGGACCACCCATACGCAAAAATATATGCACGCATGACTGTAAGTCGCTTTGGATAAAAGCGTCTGCTAAATGGCATATTATTATTTATATTTCAGGAATCCCCTCAACCCTCCTTTAAATGCGTCTTTGAATGACTTCACACACATGTCCTGGCTAGTAGGAATTCCAGTGAAATGCTCCAAGTCTTCAACTGAGAGCGCAGAGATATGTGGTGATGATACATGAGAGCGAGGGAGAAAGCTAACATGGTCTAGAAGCCCTGTGGGCTTAGCGAGCTAACATGGTTTAGAAGCCCTGTGGGCTTAGCGAGCTGACATGGTCTAGAAGCCCTGTGGGCTTAGCGAGCTGACATGGTCTAGAAGCCCTGTGGGCTGAGTGAGCTAACATGGTCTAGAAGCCCCGTGGGCTGAGCGAGCTAACATGGTCTAGAAGCCCTGTGGGCTGAGTGACCTAACATGGTCTAGAAGCCCTGTAGCTGAGCGAGCTAACATTGTCTAAAAGCCCTGTGGGCTGAGTAACCTAACATGGTCTAAAAGCCCTGTGGGCTGAGTGACCTAACATGGTATAGAAGCCCTGTGGACTGAGCGAGCTAACATGGTATAGAAGCCCTGTGGGCTGAGCGAGCTAACATGGTCTAGAAGCCCTGTGGGCTGAGTGAGCTAACATGGTCTAGAAGCCCTGTGGGCTGAGTGAGCTAACATGGTATAGAAGCCCTGTGGGCTGAGCGAGCTAACATGGTCTAGAAGCCCTGTAGCTGAGCGAGCTAACATTGTCTAAAAGCCCTGTGGGCTGATCAGACTAAAGGATTCAATGGTGAACTCGTGATAACAAAGCAACAGGGGTCAGAGCAAGGTATTGTAATATGCCCCGGCTGGATGATCGACTCACACACCAGGCACGGATGCACGCACACACGCATGTGCACGGATGCATGTACGCACAAACACACACACTTTCCCAAGCCTGTTATTGTCAGGATAGGATAGTTTGACCACAAGGTCAGCGAACTGCTTAATCCAATTATATGCAATTATCCAGCCCTCCTTATACCAAAGAAAGAGCTTTATCTGAACAGGGAAGAAGTGTAAATTGAAACTTGAAGCTGTGTTCTCTACGGGATACTGTCCTCTAGAAATGGATCCAACCCTAGGGCTTTCCTTTACAATTTACTTGGGTAGCTAGCCCGTTTCCATTCCATACGGGGGAATTTCACACGAGAAGTTCAGGGCTAACACAAACGATTGTGTGTCTACACAGTCTTACCGTTGTTAGATTGGGCTTGTGTTGTTACCGTGTAATTGCTTAGTAAATACATGGACATTTTGTTTACCATGAAATAAAGTTCTAACATTGTGTGTCTACATGAGATTAGATTGGGGCTAGATTGCATAAAAAATCAGGATGTTTAAGTTTAAGGGGGCGACTTTGAGAGAAGGGTTTGTTTTAGCCAGTCCAGTCTGTGGTTATCTGTTTCAATCTATTCTGATATAAAGCCCAGTAATTATGACTAATTACTCTATAGCGAGAGCTAGCATCTACGAGTTAAAGATTGATACAGTACACACTAAAGGGATTTGGGCCTGCCTGGAGAGGATTGAAGAGAGTGGGAAGCTATATGTGTTTCGGGATATTCCATCAGTATCAGTTACCCAGTTGCATTTATTTTCCCATTCATTCTTAACCCTCCCGTTGTCCTAGGGTCAAAATGACCCGCCACTGTGTTGAACCAACTTTATTTAATTTTTATATTTTTGGGATCATTTGTGAGAAGGAGGCAGTGATACTTTCTTTAAAGTCTCACTGCCTCCTTCTCACAAATGATCCCAAAAATATAAAAATTAAATAAAGTTGGTTCAACACAGTGGCGGGTCATTTTGACCCTAGGACAACGGGAGGGTTAAGAATGAATGGGAAAATAAATCAAATTTCAAAAAGGTGTTTTTGCATAGAGCTTTCAATTAACTCCCTATGCTTGTAAAATGTACAGTATGTCAAAACCTCCTTATGTGAAACATATGTAGAAGTTGGTGATAACGTTGGCAGGTTTAAAAGCTGGAATCCTTAGTTGCTTGCCTAAATCAATTTTTGGACTTAAATTAATTATATATACCCATTGACTCTTTAAGAATATACAGTAGCTATGCCTCATGAGCTTAGTTCAACCGTCGGTCTCCATCAGAACCAAAAACATAACCTTGTTTTACTCCAATGTTTATAAACAATATACTGCTTCAAAACATGGTTAAAACTATAATTGAGATATCATGGATGGTCAGTCCTTGCATCCATAGCTCTGTCTATGAATTTGAGAGTGGTTACATTTAACATTTAACATTTTAGTCATTTAGCAGACGCTCTCATCCAGAGCGACTTACAGTTAGTGAGTGCATACATTATTTGTTTTATTTTATTTTTCATACAGGGCTGCTGATGTTACCTCCCTTAGCTTTTACCAAACAAAGAGGCCGTGCCCGCTTTGTTATTGCTTTACCAAATGATTCTAGAATCAACAGTCATGCAATGCAATGCAATGCATTGCAATCACAAATCAGTTGCATTTAAATTCCTTTTGAAATTGCTGTATACAGAAAATGTGTGATACTGTCTGTTTGGACAAGACCGGTGATTTGTGATAAAGCCATTCCCTGTGAGGCCTTGCGTGTCTCTTTGTCCGTTGCATGTGTGATGCGAGCTTTGGGATGCATGCGGAGGTGGAAGAATGATCAATGTCATCTCCACTTCATTTCTATGATCAATGGGCTCTCTTCAGGCTCGGCACCCAGGTTTGGGGAATTGTGTTTTTTAACAGCCGCCATCTGCCTCTGTCCTCGAGGAACGGTAGCAAGCTGGGCTGTGTGTGTCTATGTGTGTGTTTGTGTGTGTGTGTGTGTTTGTGTTTGTGTGTGTGTGTGGGGGGGGGGGGGGGGGTTGTGTTTGTGTATGGGCATACATTTAAATGAGCCTTGCTTGCTTGTAGGGCTGCTGGTGTGAAAATGATTTAATTCCTTCAGTATGAGGTGTGTGTGTGTGTGTGTGTGTGTGCGTGTGTGTGTGTGTGTGTGTGTGTGTGTAGTAGTCATAAAACATAGGGACATAAGGAGTAATGACATCATAGATGCTTAATTAATTCTTAAAAGACAACACAAATCAAACGTGTGTTACCCAACAGATTGCTGCTTTAGACTCAGTGTAAAAACAAAAACCCATTGGGGAAACATATACAGCAAAACTGCATCTTCGTAAAATATTGATGTACTGTATCTTATCCACAGTTTCATACTGTACAGATGTAATTTAACCAGTATTGTCGGAGCAAAATAATCCTGCAGCATCAAGATTTGAACGTTTAGTCCATAATGTTGCTTGAGCTGTGATTAGGCTATAAACTGGCAGAATTAGGCTACATGAAAAGTGCAATACTGTTCATAAAACCGTATTTTAGTGTGAGTTTTCAGTGAATTTATACTGAACAAAAATATGAACGCAATATGCAACAATACCAATACCATTACCCCACCACCACAATGGGGCACTCTGTTCACAATGTTGACGTCAGCAAACCACTCGCCCACACGACACTATACACGTGGTCTGCAGTTGTGAGGCTGGTTGACGCACTGTCAAATTCTCTAAAACGACGTTGGAGGAAGCTTATGGTAGAGAAATGAACATTCAATTCTCTGGCAACAGCTCTGGTGGACATTCCTGCAGTCAGCTTGCCAATTGCATGCTCCCTCAAAACTTGAGACATCTGTGGCATTGTATTGTGTGATATAACTGCACACTTTAGAGTGGCCTTTTAATATCCCCAGCACAAGGTGCACCTGTGTAATGATCATGCTGTTTAATCAGCTTCTTGATATGCCACACCTGTCAGGTAGATGGATTATCTTGGCAAAGGAGAAATGCTCACTAACAGGAATGCACAACATTTGAGAGAAATAAGCTTTTTGTGCATATGGAAAATTTCTGGGATCTTTATTTCAGCTCATGAAACATTGGACCAACACTTAACATTTTGGTTTATATTTTTGTTCAGTGTATGTAAATCGCAAAGCTCATCTGCATTTCCTGCGATGCAGGTATATTTTCAGCAACAAAAGAGTGATCAAATTAAGATCCTATATCTGTATATATGAGAAACATGAAGTATGCGTGCCCACATACTGTAGGTGCGAGATTCCCTATACGTGCACGTAAGAAAAACCGTAAATATAGGCTATGTGCAGCTGTGTGTACACATGCATACTGTATAGTCAATGTGCAATTGTGTGTTTGTGTGTTTCCATGAAATTAGTGTGTGTATGTGTGTGTGTGTGTGTGTGTGTGTGTGTGTGTGTGTGTGTGTGTGTGTGTGTGTGTGTGTGTGTGTGTGTGCGTGTGAGTCCTGTTTGTGTGCCAGGGAGCATTGGAGATTCCTTCTGGATATATGCATACAGAAATGACCGTGGGCGTACAAAAGATTTAATGTGTGTTCACACATAAATGTCTGGGCGTGTGTGTGTGTGTGTGTGCCCGCGTGCATTAGTGTGCCTGTGTGTGTGTGTGTGTCCATGCGAGTGTGTGTGTGTGTGTGTGTGAGGTCTTCCTCTCTTATCTCCCTCTGCCAGGTCCTCTCTGCTCACACACACTCCAAAGAGCCTCTAGCTGTCACTCATGGCGTTACGCAGCCCTGACAAATGTCACAGAGACGAGAGGCGAGGGAGAGGGGCGAGTGGCGCCAGGTTTGGCCACATTCGTTCGAAAAACCGGGGGCCGGAGTGGGAGAACACACAGGGCCGTTATCTGCTGGCTCCCAACCACTGCACGCTCACCCCCTTACTGCAACCCCCACTGAAGCCCTCTGGGGAAATCTGGGGAAGATCCACTGTAATAGCATTTTATATGACATTTTAGTCATTTAGCAGACACTCTTATCCAGAGCGACTTAGAATTAGTGCATTCATCTTAAGATAGCTAGATGAGAAAACCACACATCATAATCGTATCAAGTACATTTTCCCTCAACAAAGTATTTATTAGAAAAGTCAGTGCTAGTGGGAAAAGAGGAGGGACTTCTCTTTTTCTCTTTTTTTGCCACACCAGCTAACAGTTATTTTAATGTGTGTGTGGCTAACAGTTATTTGAATGTGTGTGTGGCTAACAGTTATTTTAATGTGTGTGGCTAACACTTATTTTAATGTGTGTGTGTGGCTAACAGTTATTTTAATGTGTGTGGCTAACAGTTATTTTAATGTGTGTGTGTGGCTAACAGTTATTTTAATGTGTGTGTGGCTAACAGTTATTTTAATGTGTGTGTGGCTAACAGTTATTTTAATGTGTGTGTGTGGCTAACATTTATTTATTGTGCGTGTGAGAGGTTTTAATGCTGGCTTGATTTGGTGACATCTGATGATGTAGTTTATCCTCTTAAAGCACACACAGAGTTGTATAGTACACACACGCACACTGTACACATCGTACGCACGCGGACCACACACACTCACACTGACACACACACACACACACACAGTTCTGTTGAGTGTCAGATGAGCGGGGATGGCAGAAGCCTTTTCAGATTATAATTACAAATCTAGCACTTGTGCAAAATGGCTTTCATGTCATGACACACACACAAACACACGACATGCACACACACACACAAATATAAATATATTTGACACCATGACATAGACTGACCAGGTGAATCCAGGTGAAAGCTATGATACCTTCTTGATGTCACTTGTTAAATCTACTTCACACACACTCCACTACTTCAATCAGTGTAGATGAAGGGGAGGAGACAGGTTAAAGAATATTGAGACATGGATTGTGTGTGTGTGCCATTCAGAGGGTGAATGGGCAAGACAAAATATTTAAGTGCCTTTGAACGGGGTATGGTAGTAGGTGCCAGGCGCACCAGTTTGAGTTTGTCAAGAACTGCAACGCTGCTGGGTTTCTCACGTTCAACAGTTTCCCGTGTGTATCAAGAATGGTCCACCACCCAAAGGACATCCAGCCAACGGCAGGCCATTGGTCGAAAACGGGTCGTTGATGAAAGAGGACAAAGGAGGCTGACACGAATTGTGCAGACGGGCTACAGTTAGTCAACTGACAGTCCGGCACAACATTGGTGCCCAAATACCCATAAAAGAATGCACAACTCATCATGGTGTGAGGTGTGTTTTCATGGCACACATTGGGCACATTGATAAAAGTGGAGCAACGTTTGAATGCAACAGGATATCTGAACATCATTGCAAGTTAGGTGCATCCCTTCATGGCAGCAGCGTATCCATCTGCAAATAGATATTTTCAGCAGGATAATGCCACAAGGCTAGGATTGCCCAGGAATGGTTCCACGAACATGACAGTGAATTCAGCTTACTGCCGTGGCCTGCCCAGTCACCGGTTCTCAATCCAATTGAGCATCTGTGGGATGAGATGGAACGAGCTATTCGGAGTAGAAATCCACTAACAGCCAACTTGACACAACTGTGGGAAGCATTGGAGTCAATATGGGCCAGCATCCCCGTGGAACGCTTTCGACACCTTGTAGAGTCCATGCCCCAATGAATTGAGGCTGTTCTGAGGGCAAAAGGGAGGGGGTGCAACTCAATATTAGGAAGATGTTCCTAATGTTTTGTACACTCAGTGTAGAAGCCCCTGTGATATAGTGTGATATAAAAGGCTAACAGATATAGAAGGCTAGGTGATATAGAAGGCTACATGTTTCGGAATCGAACCAGGGTCTGTAGTGACGCCTCTAGCACTGAGATGCAGTGCCTTAGACCGCTGCGCCACTCGGTAGCACAGAAGGCTAGGTGATATAGACGGCTAGGTGATATAGAAGGCTAGGTGATATAGTGTGATATAGAAGGCTAGGTGATATAGAAGGCTAGGTGAAATAGACGGCTAGGTGATATAGAAGGCTAGGGGATATAGAAGGCTAGGGGATATAGAAGGCTAGGGGATATAGAAGGCTAGGTGATATAGTTTGATATAGAAGGCTAGGTGATATAGAAGGCTAGGTGATATAGAAAGCTAGGTGATATAGAAGGCTAGGTAATATAGAAGGCTAGGTGATATAGAAGGCTAGGTCATATAGAAGGCTAGGTGATATAGACGGCTAGGTGATATAGACGGCTAGGTGATACAGAAGGCTAGGTGATATAGACGGTTAGGTGATATAGTGTGATATAGAGGTCTAGGTGATATAGAAGGCTAGGTGATATAGTGTGATATAGAAGGCTAGGTGATATAGTGTGATATAGAAGGCTAGGTGATATAGTAGGCTTGGTGATATAGTGTGATATAGAGGGCTAGGTGATATAGAGGGCTTGGTGATATAGTGTGATATAGCAGGCTAGGTGATATAGAGGGCTAGGTGATATAGAAGGCTGGGTGATATAGAAGGCTAGGTGATATAGAAGGCTAGGTGATATAGTGTGATATAGAAGGCTAGGTGATATAGTGTGATATAGAAGGCTATGTGATATAGTAGGCTTGGTGATATAGTGTGATATAGAGGGCTAGGTGATATAGAGGGCTTGGTGATATAGTGTGATATAGCAGGCTAGGTGATATAGAGGGCTAGGTGATATAGAAGGCTGGGTGATATAGAAGGCTAGGTGATATAGAAGGCTAGGTGATATAGTGTGATATAGAAGGCTAGGTGATATAGTGTGATATAGAAGGCTATGTGATATAGAAGGCTAGGTGATATAGAAGGCTAGGTGATAAAGAGGGCTAGGTGATATAGTATGATAAAGAGGGCTAGGCGATATAGAAGGCTAGGTGATATAGTGTGATATAGAAGGCTAGGTGATATAGAAGGCTAGGTTATTATTATTATTATATAGTGTGATATAGCAGGCTAGGTGATATAGAAGGCTAGGTGATATAGAAGGATAGGTGATATAGTGTGATATAGAAGGCTAGGTGATATAGTGTGATATTGAAGGCTAGGTGATATAGTGTGATATAGACGGCTAGGTGATATAGAAGGCTAGTTGATATAGAAGGCTAGGTGATATAGTGTGATATAGAAGGCTAGGTGATATAGAGGCTAGGTGATATAGAAGGCTAGGTTATTTTATTATTATATAGTGTGATATAGAAGGCTAGGTGATATAGAAGGCTAGGTGATATAGTGTGATATAGAAGGCTAGGTTATATAGAAGGCTAGGTGATATAGACGGTTAGGTGATATAGTGTAATGTAGAAGTTTAGGTGTTATAGTGTGATACAGAAGGCTAGGTGATATAGAAGGTTAGGTGATATAGAAGGCTAGGTGATATAGAAGGATAGGTGATATAGAAGGCTAGGTGATATAGTGTGATATAGAAGGCTAACAATGTTTTGTTCACTCAGTGTATCTACTGTATATTGGTGTATACCACTGGTTCCTATCTGTCAGGGTCCAACAAAAGGCATTTGTCTGATTACCATCTTGCCGAGCCTGACTGTCTGTGAATATGGCAACACGCCATGACGAGTGGACAACCTCATAAATAATAATGACTACCATCCATTTCGACTGCTAAGATACGCCATCACCGTACGTCTCCTCACTGAGAAAAAACACAAACGTATGCTCTCACACACTGAGACAATGATTTACAACCCCTTTACCTGTCGCACGGAGATTCACACACACACACACACACACACAAGTGAAACTCTTGAATAAAAGTTCTGGGATAAAGATCGGAGTCGGGTGGGCTGGGGTGGCTGGGGTGGCTGGTGGTGGGGTGTGTGTGTGTTCTGTTTCTCCTGTAATGCGAAGCCCATTTCTCTTCCTGCTCACAGTGGCGTAACTAGATTAGAATGTTTCTGTTTTGCGGCTGATGGGACATTTCCATTAGAATCTCTTTAAGTCTTATAGGGGTGTTTTACGTCTTCATATCTGCCGTCTGGCTACCCAGGCATGTCCATCACAAGTAGCAACCTATCTGAAATGCAAAACAGAGAACTGCAACATCACAACAATGAGAAGAAGAAAACCTGGTTCAAAGCTCGAGAGAGGTGATCCACAAAATGTACACTCATTTTCTATGGAGTTTGGATTCTGCTGCCATTCTTGTTGAGTAGCCACCAAGACTAGCGGTTTTTGTTGAGTACCCACCAAGACTAGCGGTTTTTGGTGATTGTAGCCATTTAATATCAGCAAGACACTCATTTTGTATAAGAGCTACACTCAACTCTCCATTTATCTGTGTGTCTTGAACACACACGCTGCACACACACAACCCACTTCAACACAGCCTCCACGGCATACACATTGAGAAGAGTCGTTTCTACAAGGAGCCCTATGGTTAATGAAAGCCTAATATTGGCCTGTGATTGCAAGCACATAACAGCTAATCAAGTCAAGTTCAAACATTGCCTTAACCTAAATGTATATATGCTTGGATATAGACATAATGATTTGACGTCTAGATTGTGTCCCAACCATAGAAGGGTTTAATTGCTCTGACTAGACGATATTGTTATCAATCAATATCAGAGCTTTTGAATGTAATGGTTTTGATTAGAGGACAGGCTAACTGATTAGCCACTTATGCTATATGTGAATCATGTTGTGTTGCATATTAGCTTGCATTAGCTGCCGATTGTACAGATGAAGTAGGCTTACACGGCAGAGGAGAATAGCAGGGTTACAATAAATACTATTGGTGCTTCTAAGAACCCAATCTGAGGACACAACAGATACTTACTTATTAATGTGATGTAATTCAACATACACAACTTGACACACATATACACTTACGTGCATGTACACACACGCTCACACACACACACACAGTCTTATAATGATTGTTATACATAAATATAGATCCTGTTCAATCTACGGAATGTTCTAAGGGCCTGCTGATAGTGGTGGGTGATGGGAGGAGGGCCGTTCTTTATAAATGATCACATCTGTGGGTTCTATCAAAACTTTTGTTAACACATACTTGTACATAAAAGAGTCTGCTAAAGCATCTGCTAATATTATTGTTATAATTTATATACAGTACCAGTCAAAAGTTTGGACACACCTACTCATTCAAGGGTTTTTCTTTATTTTTACTATTTTCTACATTGTAGAATAATAGTGAAGACATCAAAACTATGAAATTACACATATGGAATCATGTAGTAACCAAAAAAGTGCTAAACAAATCAAAATATATGTTATATTTGAGATTCTTCAAATAGCCACCCTTTGCCTTGATGACAGCTTTGCACACTCTTGGCATTCTCTCAACCAGCTTCACCTGGAATGCTTTTCCAAAAATATTGAAGGAGTTCCCACATATGCTGAGCACTTGTTGGCTGCTTTTCCTTCACTCTGCACTATTCCCAAACCATTGAGGTTTGAGGTCGGGGGATTGTGGAGGCCAGGTCATCTGATGCAGCACTCCATCACTCTCCTTCTTGTTAAAATAGCCCTTACACAACCTGGAGGTGTGTTGTGTCATTGTCCTGTTGAAAAACAAATGATAGTCCCACTAAGCCCAAACCAGATGGGATGGCGTATCGCTGCAGAATGCTGTGGCAGCCATGCTGCTTAAGTGTGCCTTGAATTCTAAATAAATCACAGACAGTGTCACCATCAAAGCACCCCCACACCATAACACCTCCTCCTCCATGCTTTACGGTGGGAACTACACATGCAGAGATCATCCGTTCACCCACACCACGTGTCATAAAGACACGGTGGTTGGAACCAAAAATCTCCAATTTGGACTCCAGACCAAAGGACACATTTCCACCGTGTTTCTTGGCCCAAGCAGGTCTCTTCTTCTGATTGGTGTCCTTTTGTAGTGGTTTCTTTGCAGCAATTATACCATGAAGGCCTGATTCACACAGTCCCCTCTGAACAGTTGATGTTGAGATGTGCCTGTTAAATCAAATCAAATCAAATCAAATTTTATTGGTCACATGCGCCGAATACAACAGGTGCAGACATTACAGTGAAATGCTTACTTACAGCCCTTAACCAACAGTGCATTTATTTTAAACAAAAAAGTAAGAATAAAACAACAACAAAAAAGTGTTGAGAAAAAAAGAGCAGAAGTAAAAAATAAAGTGACAGTAGGGAGGCTATATATACAATAGAATAAAGTGACAGTAGGGAGGCTATATATACAGGGGGGTACCGTTGCATAGTCAATGTGCGGGGGCACCGGCTAGTTGAGGTAGTTGAGGTAATATGTACATGTGGGTAGAGTTAAAGTGACTATGCATAAATACTTAACAGAGTAGCAGCAGCGTAAAAAGGATGGGGTGGGGGGGCAGTGCAAATAGTCCGGGTAGCCATGATTAGCTGTTCAGGAGTCTTATGGCTTGGGGGTAGAAGCTGTTGAGAAGTCTTTTGGACCTAGACTTGGCACTCCGGTACCGCTTGCCGTGCGGTAGCAGAGAGAACAGTCTATGACTAGGGTGACTGGAGTCTTTGACAATTTTGAGGGCCTTCCTCTGACACCGCCTGGTATAGAGGTCCTGGATGGCAGGGAGCTTTGCCCCAGTGATGTACTGGGCCGTACGCACTACCCTCTGTAGTGCCTTGCGGTCAGAGGCCAAGCAGTTGCCATACCAGGCGGTGATGCAACCAGTCAGGATGCTCTCGATGGTGCAGCTGTAGAATTTTTTGAGGATCTGAGGACCCATGCCAAATCTTTTTAGTCTCCTGAGGGGGAATAGGCTTTGTCGTGCCCTCTTCACGACTGTCTTGGTGTGTTTGGACCATGATAGTTCGTTGGTGATGTGGACACCAAGGAACTTGAAGCTCTCAACCTGTTCCACTACAGCCCCGTCGATGAGAATGGGGGCGTGCTCAGTCCTCTTTTTTTTCCTGTAGTCCACAATCATCTCCTTTGTCTTGGTCACGTTGAGGGAGAGGTTGTTGTCCTGGCACCACACGGCCAGATCTCTGACCTCCTCCCTATAGGCTGTCTCATCGTTGTCGGTGATCAGGCCTACCACTGTTGTGTCGTCGGCAAACTTAATGATGGTGTTGGAGTCGTGCCTGGCCATGCAGTCATGGGTGAACAGAGAGTACAGGAGGGGACTGAGCACGCACCCCTGAGGGGCCCCCGTGTTGAGGATCAGTGTGGCAGATGTGTTGTTACCTACCCTTACCACCTGGGGGCGGCCCGTCAGGAAGTCTAGGATCCAGTTGCAGAGGGAGGTGTTTATTCCCAGGATCCTTAGCTTAGTGATGAGCTTTGAGGGCACTATGGTGTTGAATGCTGAGCTGTAGTCAATGAATAGCATTCTCACGTAGGTGTTCCTCTTGTCCAGGTGGGAAAGGGCAGTGTGGAGTGCGATAGAGATTGCATCATCTGTGGATCTGTTGGGGCGGTATGCAAATTGGAGTGGGTCTAGGGTTTCTGGGATTATGCTGTTGATGTGAGCCATGACCAGTCTTTCAAAGCACTTCATGGCTACAGACGTCAGTGCCACGGGTCGGTAGTCATTTAGGCAGGTTATCTTAGCGTTCTTGGGCACGGGGACTATGGTGGTCTGCTTGAAACATGTTGGTATTACAGACTCAGTCAGGGACATGTTGAAAATGTCAGTGAAGACACTTGCCAGTTGGTCAGCACATGCTCGGAGTACACGTCCTGGTAATCCGTCTGGCCCTGCGGCCTTGTGAATGTTGACCTGCTTAAAAGTCTTACTCACATCGGCTACGGAGAGCGTGATCACATAGTCGTCCGGAACAGCTGGTGCTCTCATGCATGCTTCAGTGTTGCTTGCCTCGAAGCGAGCATAGAAGTGGTTTAGCTCGTCTGGTAGGCTTGTGTCACTGGGCAGCTCGCGGCTGTGCTTCCCTTTGTAGTCTGTAATAGTTTTCAAGCCCTGCCACATCCGACGAGCGTCAGAGCCAGTGTAGTATGATTCAATCTTAGACCTGTATTGACTCTTTGCCTGTTTGATGGTTCGTCGGAGGTCATAGCGGGATTTCTTATAAGCGTCCGGGTTAGAGTCCCGTTCCTTGAAAGCGGCAGCTCTACCCTTTAGCTCAGTGCGGATGTTTCCTGTAATCCATGGCTTCTGGTTGGGGTATGTACGTACGGTCACTGTGGGGACGACATCATCGATGCACTTATTGATGAAGCCAGTGACTGATGTGGTGTACTCCTCAATGCTGTCTGAAGAATCCCGGAACATGTTCCAGTCTGTGCTAGCAAAACAGTCCTGTAGCTTAGCATCTGCGTCATCTGACCACTTTTTTATTAGCCGAACTTTGTGAAGCATTTATTTGGGCTGCAATTTCTGAGGCTTGTAACTCTAATGAACTTATCCTCTGCAGCAGAGGTAACTCTGGGTCTTCCATTCTTGTCGCGGTTCTCATGAGAGCCAGTTTCATCATAGCGCTTGATGGTTTTTGAGACTGCACTTGAAGAAACTTAAAAAGTTCTTGACATTTTCCGTGTTATTTCATAGTTTTGATGTCTTCACTATTATTCTACAATGTAGAAAATAGTAAAAATAAAGAAAATGTCACGCTCGTTGTGTAAATGAACAGACCAAGGTGCAGCGTGGTATGCGTACATGTTTAATAAAGAAGTAAACACTCGACAAAAACAACAAAAGCAACGCAACGTGAAGTTCTAATGGGCTACATACACAAGCCAAACCAGAAACAAGATCCCACCACATAGGTAGGCAAAATGGCTACCTAAGTATGATCCCCAATCAGAGACAACGATCGACAGCTGCCTCTGATTGGGAACCACACCCGGCCAACATAGAAATAGACAACATAGATCTACACATAGATATTCACACCCTGACCAAACCAACTAGAGATCTCTATGTCAGGGCATGACTAAAAACCCTTGAATGAGTAGGTGTGTCCAAACTTTTGACTGGTAGTGTATATATATATGTATATATTATATATGATATTACTGAGTAGGCTCCAGTACACAGGTAGGCAACATGTCCCCTTGACAAAATGCTCTTACAGTGACTGGTTCAAAGATATCCAAGATCCCCTCTGAAAGAAAATAGAAAAATAGCGCATTATGTTGTGCCAACGCTATCGTTTATTCTCGTTTGGGGCAGCGTGAACTCTACAGCACACATTGGATTTTGATCATGAGCAAGCAAGATTTTCATTGAACATACTGCGCCATTTCGCTCACAACCTTCTCACATAGGCCCGGCTTTTAAAATGTGACTATATCACCATCTGGCCTCACAAAAACATCTTCATAAGAGGGATGATGAGTTATATAGAGTGGAGATAAAAAATGCTGGGCGTTTTAAAGACTTCTTCAATATAGTTTAAATAGCCTCTAGTTCTGTGACGCTTTCACATCACACACTTTCCTCAGCAGCTGGGCCGCCCTTGAGAAATAACTTTTTTCTAAATTAATTTAATTAACCAATATTAAAAGACGCCGTTCCGAAACAGCAGACTCAAAGCGCGAGTGGCTGTCACGCCGTATCGCTGCGCCGACAAGAAAAAAACTAAACACAGTAAAGGATCCCTACAAGTCTGATTCAATGAGTGTCATCAGCTCTGCACTCGAATGAGAAAGATGGGAGGAGGGGAAAAGAGAGAAAAGGAAAAACATTGAGCAACAAAGAAAAAACGACATAAAAACCAATCCAATTTAAAAACTCAAAATCCTCGGTGCATCATTTTTCAGAACGCGACGCTACACCCTAGTCCAATTTCCTCCTTGTTTGATGTGCACATGGCCTGAGCAGAGTCTCCACACAGGATGAATTAGCAGAGATCACTCGCCTATTGTAAAGAGGCAGCCGTTCGCTCCAGTTGGCTTCACACAACGTGGCCCGGGAGCTAAGATACAGAGGGAGAGAGAGGAGAAGGAATAGGGGAGACGACTGCCTTGTTCACTCATACATTTGCTGTTACATCTAAGTTGTAAATGTATCGTATTCCCTTCAATGAAAATCAATACACAGAGAACAGCCCAGGCACAATGATGGAGAGAGGGGTTGTGGAACTACCTGTGTGCTGGAATATTCTGCTGCTGTACATGTCAACCAGCTAGCGCTCCAGTGCTTTAGGCTACGACACGGTCAGGGGTGTGATGAGAGAGTGTGATGTGTTGGGAGGCGGAGTCCATGTGGTTTTCATGCACGCTCGGAGTCATTCTATGATATAGCACTGCATGTGTAATCCTTGAACCGTTCCTGTCAGTGTCCAGGCCCTGTCACGTACGCAGTGCTCAGATCCTGATGTGAAACCGCTGAACTGTATTTGTTAATATGCTCAAACAACGCCCTTCGTGCCTTAGGTCTTATTGCCTGTTGCCTGCCGTTGCTGTAGCTCCCGGGATGAGACACACACACACATATGAGCGCGCACACACTCATACACACTGCAGAAACATACACACACTTCACTGCCACCTACACTGTTTTTCAGGAGAATGTTTATGTGTTTTATAGCATTATTTATTTGAGAGAGAGAGAGACAGAGAGAGAGAGAGAGAGAGAGAGAGAGAGAGAGAGAGAGAGAGAGAGAGAGAGAGAGAGAGAGAGAGAGAGAGAGAGAGAGAGAGAGAGAGAGAGAGAGAGAGAGAGAGAGAGAGAGAGAGAGAGAGAGAGAGAAAGAATCTTGGTTAACCCAGAACTAAAGTATTGTGTAATTGGTCAGATTCTCGATTAAGTTCTGGGTCCATAGGTGTTAAGAGAAGAGATGAAGAGATGCTAGAATGAGGAGCAGAACCGGAACGAGGTTCCACCCTCTGTCTTTGAAAGTTACGGGCAACTGTATGGGCCAAATGTTCCCTCCCTTTCCAAAATTAGAAAGATGCTATCACCTGCAAAATAGTGATTTGTCCAAATAACCAGTGACGAAAAACCCCAACCACCCAATTTATTGCTGCTTGTTAGACATCGGTGGCCATAGTATAAATACAGATCTATGGTACCATTTATGTTTACATAGTCTGTCCATAAGTGTTTAAGCAGGAGGAGGAGACAGGAAGAGAGTAGTCTCTTTAGACAGATGGGTTGCTTCCGACAATGTACCAATGCTCCAGCTTAACACGTCTGTAGAAGTTCCGGCGTCAGTTGGGACAGAGAGGACGAGTCAGAAATGGGAAGCGGGTCACCGGTAACATCACTGCCATATCCACTTCTTGCCCTAGTTAAACAGGAGCACAATTCTCTATACTCTTCTTGCATTTTAAGCCCCACCTGCCTAAACAGTGATTTGTTGGGAGAGTTGTTTGTCCCCAGAATTGTTTGGGGTCCCTTCCAAAATCTCAGAGAGAAGCCAACATCGTCCCCAGACCTTTTGCCGTTGCCTAGCTTATGATGCTCCATGGTTTGGGATATCCGAGACTAGAAAGAGAGGGGCGATAGAGAAAGAGAGGATGTGAGACAGTAAAGTTCAGGATAGAGAGAGAAAGAGAGGATGTGAGACAGTAAAGTTCAGGAAGTAAAAGTAAGTAAAGTAAAGTAAAAGAGGGTGAGAGAAGGAAAAGGTGTCTGTGTGAGTTGAGAGACTCGATGAAGAAGAAGGAGGAAGGAATACAGTTATATGCAGACATTGCAGCAAATTCTTGGGGTAGTGAAACCGGGACTCGAACCTGGTTCCCTGTGAATCAGCCATTAAACCAAGAGGATTGAGTCTCTTGACAAGGTTGCTAAGTGGTGTGCTAAGGTTGATACAATATCAAAGTCATCAGAAGTCATTAAAGAGAGAACAGGAACCAGTGTCATTTTAGAACAGTGCTAGGGTTAACTTTCCCACATTTCACAGGTTGGTTTTACAGAAATCCCGATTGGAGGATTCCAGATTTCCTGATAATTCCCTTCTGATTCCAGGAATCTTACAACCGAGATTTCTGGAAAACCTGGGAATTTTGTAACCCTATACATGACATTGAACTTGCACAAGGAATCAACGGTTAACAGAAACTAGTACTGTAAATGTGAGAACTGTAGAAGAACCTGGTAATTGTAGTCTGGATCCAGCTAATCAGCCAGCAACCCCAGAGGATTCCTTCTCCATTAGCATTATCAACTGATCAATTGATTTCCTAATGATCTCATACATGTATTAATTACTCTGCAGTGCTCCAGTGATCATTTTGTCAGGGCAAGGCCATGCACTGGAGAACAGATTTATCTGGAGAAAAATAAACAAAAACTCCATAATATGGTTATTCCGGTTATTCATTCAAACACTGAAGCCAGGAGTCTGGGGTAAATCCAAAACAACAGTCTTGTAGTACGGTGAGAATGTGAATACAATTTCTGAATGTGATTCCTTTTTGCCCCACCATTTACTACCCCTTTGAAATGTAAACATTGGATGCAGGAGTTTATTTTAAAAACGCACTGCAATCAGGTTGATGACCTAGTGGAGGCTTATGACAAAGGATGCATGTAAAATAGCATCCTTCCCACTGTACAATAGAGTAGCCCTCTTCAGGTAGCTAAAGAGCTGTGGCAAGCAAAGTCATGTATAAACCCTCCAACAGCCCTAAGACTGCTGTAATTAAGCATAATGGTGGTAATTATATTTGAAAGAGAGAGTTGAAAGGCTGTGTTAGAAACGCTGAGGGAGAGAAAGAGTGTGAGAGCCTATGGAGAGACAGAGAGAGGGAGGGAAATGGAGGGAGTCGAGGGAGAGCAAGAGAATTCCCCAAAGGGTTTTCTGGCCTACCTTTAAAAGTACTGGCGTTAAATGCTTTTAAGCCGCAAACACTCTTAAACACTCCTACAAAATCCTCTACTCTGCTGCACGGGTTTCACAGAAAACGCCATTCCGTCATGATATCTCCCACCTGGCTGATTCATCATTACGGTGTCCATATTAGGACACACATCCATGGAAGTTGTGCCAGAATCACTTGGTGTTGTTCCTGTAATGGACACCGTACAGCTGGGCATTTGGCTCGTTCCTACTTCACTGTAGTGCCATTTTGAAAAAAATAAAAATAATACAATTGTTGTTGCAGAAATGCTTTCTTGACTTTTTTTTGCAGGCCTTAATAACAAATGTGTTGTAATTATATTTGAAAGAGAGAGTTGAAAGTATGAATGCAAATGTTAAATTATGAGCCTAGTTTAGCCAAGGAGAAAGCACTGAGTTATATAGGAAGAAAGACAGGATCTTTCCTGGCTTGCCATGATTGGCTGATATAATGAGGGGCTGGACATGCTGAGAGTTGAATCCTGATTGGTCTGTCATGTCACAGGCTTCTGTCTATAACAGAATGGGCTCTTCCCCGTGTGAAAATCTCAGCAAAATCTGCAAGGGCTTTTTCTCCTACTTGTCTCCTAAGTGGCTTTACAAGTTTATAAGCTTTCAAAGCAGGATAACTTTCCCATGTTTCCTCCAACTACAGTGTATGTGATATACCATTTTGATGCTCTGAGTTTGTACTTTATAAAAAAATCAAAAATCAAATGCTAATCACAAAATTAGACTTAAGTTCACATAGAGAAATCTGGTCACAAATAGTTATATGGGTGCCATACAAAAGACACATTCAGTACAACACATTACTATGTGCATTACAGTCAGACGTCCTGTGCAAAATAGCCAGTTATCTGATTTGTCTTGTGCATATTAATGGTGTTTTATCTGCACCTGGGAAATCCGACCAGTTGGTCACACTTTGATTGGATAGTCAGGATAGTCCATGTGTAGATGCTCTCCAGATGGTCATACTATCAACACACTACCTGTTGATAAGCAACTGTTTGCTAAGGTTACGGTTAAGGTTTAGAATAAAGGTTAGGGTTAAGGTTAGGTTTGGGGTTAGGTTTAAGTTTACAGCTAGGATAAGGCTTAAGGTTAGGGTTAGAGCTAGGGTTACGGTTAGTAGATAGTTAGTTGAAATTTTACTGATAGTCTATAGATAATCTGAAGCATCTACAGATGGACTATCCAAATAAATGTTACTGACCAGTTTTCCCACAGTGGAGAACTGATAAACGTTCCTAGTAGCGGTGAAACACTGTGGGACTGCGGCCGCTCACTGTCTGACCAGCATTGAAAACAGATAAATATCCATAACAAGCTACAGCTTTAGGCATCTCTTCTGTCCACAGTAAAGAGCTTGAGGACAGTAAATAGCAGGTCAATTGGTCTCCTCAGGGTCTTTGGTGGTGTTTACTAGACTAATGGCTGTTGGAGACCGTCTGCCGGCTTCTGTTGTCATCTTGTAAACAAATATATGCTTTTTATTTTAACGTTGTCTGAGGCCTGTAATAAGGAACTGTAAATTATCACATTGATTACATTGTTACATGCATGCTTTTAAGTGTCCTTTGTACAACATATTTAGGTAAAGGATGAATATAAGGTACTGCTCATTCTCTGATTATAAGATTGAAGCTGACAAGAAAAGTTCCCAATTGTACCTGAAAAAAGTCACAGGTAAAGCACAGCACTTAGGTGTTTGGGCTCACACCCACAAAGCTAGTGAGTTGAGTTAGTTGAGTTGTAAACTAACGTGAATTCAACATCTACATAGCCAAACTCCTAAGTCTGCCTCACATGCCTCTGACATCTGGCCAAGAAAAGCTTATACACAACAACTAGTAAACAAACAAGTTCACATCCTGGGCGGGGGCCATTTTGTATTCACTCCAGCATAAGAAATCACCACCTGTCGCCAGCTCTCTTTTTTCCACTGAAGTGAGACAGATTGCAATAAGCATAAATGTGAGCTTTTATTTCCATTCATGCTGTGCTGGCAAGAGCAGCAAAGCTGTGCGAAGGCTATAAACGTCAAAAGGGTAACGGTTTTACGGAGAGTCTGTGTTTACTTTAGATAAATATGTGCATAGTTATTGTTTTTATCTGCATATCGGCGATTTAACGCTTGCTTGGGGAAATTAATGTGCCGATAAACTCTACAATGTTTACATAATTACACTGAAGGGGTCTTAGGTAGGCAACAGGGTGAGATAAAGCCACATCTAAAAGGAGAGGGGCTTCTGAAACCATTTAAATTGTAATCTTGTGTCGGGATTATGTGTGACTGTTTGTGAACTGGATAGTCATCCCAGATCTTGGTAACATGGAACAACATTGGTTCATTACAAAGGTAAACAGACCCAGAACATAGGTATGGTTCTGAAATCACACATCTCATGAGTTATTAGTTGAATATCACTTACAATAGTTGAATACCATAAAATGACTCAGTCAGTAGTCTACACTACAGCTATAAAGCCCTGTCCATTCCCTCTCTCTCCTCCAGGGTTCCAAACAGCTACCAAAACATTCATTCATCTCCAATCAATAAAGCATGAAGACACATGACACACTCCTCCCTACCCTTCAACACCGCCAACAACAACAACCTCTTCATTTTGAAAGAGATGCCAAGGCAGTGATAGAGTCCCTGTTACCTGGGACTCCGCCCCTCCAATCATTCAATTGATCCACCTGTCTGACTGCAGAGAAATAAAAATAGTTTGGCCAGCTTGTGTCTTCCCTGAAGGGAACGGCTACATCTGCCAGCGCTGCTTCAGCCTCCTCTGAGGTGGGCTATGGAGAGAGATGGGACAGCAGGAAGACAGAGAGGATAAAGATATAGTGGAGGACAGAGAGGATAAATATATAGTGGAGGACAGAAAGGATAAATATATAGTGGAGGACAGAGAGGATAAATATATAGTGGAGGACAGAGAGGATAAATATATAGTAAAGGACAGAGAGGATAAATATTTAGTGGAGGACAGAGAGGATAAAGATATAGTGGAGGACAGAGAGGATAAATATATAGTGGAGGACAGAGAGTATAAAGATACAGTGGAGGACAGAGAGGATAAAGATATAGTGGAGGACAGAGAGGATAAATATATAGTGGAGGACAGAGAGGATAAAGATATAGTGGAGGACAGAGAGGATAAATATATAGTAGAGGACAGAGAGGATAAATATATAGTGGAGGACAGAGAGGATAAAGATATAGTGGAGGACAGAGAGGATAAATATATAGTAGAGGACAAGGAGGATAAATATATAGTGGAGGACAGAGAGGATAAATATATAGTAGAGGACAGAGAGGATAAATATATAGTGGAGGACAGAGAGGATAAATATATAGTGGAGGACAGAGAGGATAAATATATAGTGGAGGACAGAGAGGATAAATATATAGTGGAGGACAGAGAGGATAAATATATAGTAGAGGACAGAGAGGATAAAGATATAGTGGAGGACAGAGAGGATAAAGATATATTGGAGGACAGAGAGGATAAAGATATAGTGGAGGACAGAGGGGGGGACAGAGGCTATGTTATTTACGATCACATGGGGATGGCCAGTGTTGTCCAACGCAGAATTGGCCCTACACAGGTTTTCCTGCTGTATGTTATGCATTTACTGCACCTTGTTTGGAATTGTTTGTGACAAGAGTCAGTTGCATCATGTGCATGTGATCATCCCATTGCAGTGCGTTGCATTGGCAGGGTTTTCATTTCAGAAGACTTGTGTGAGTACTGGGCACTGATCCCATTTGTGGCACAATTGTCAAAACAAGGGAACACAGTCCAATTGCGTCAGCCAAATTAAAATGAATAAACTCTCCCTCTGTGCGAGAGTGTATATTGATTAACTTCAATTTTGTTATGTTGAACAACAGTAGACAGAACGTTATTTCTCGTTCCAATGTTATATAGCTGGAGCAATTGCTCAAACCAGGTTATTGCTGAAGGTGTTCCAAGGGCCAATTTTAAATGTGCACCATTTGTTTAAAAACTCTTAATCCGTTCCTCAAATATCATTACATTTCAATGTGACCCGAGTGTATTCCGCCGTCTAATTTCAGATGCCATTTCAATGTCTATGCTGCTAATCTTTAAATGCAATTTGTAAAGGCGGCTGCCAGATGCAACAATTTTACCTATGCCCTCTCCATAACACTGCGTTCAGGATGATCTCATTTGTGAATCCACATTCCCTTTAACATGCCTCTGCCCTCAAGAAATGGGGTCTGGCTCGTTAAAAAAAAAAAAGTCGCTGCTTTACAGGGTGACACTGAAACAGTGAGAATAGCTATTCAGGCCAGTCTAGCAGAAGGCGTCTGACTTATTATATTACGTTGTATGTACAGGGACAGGGTAAGGGTATTACACCCGTTCCCATTTACCTTTAGTAAATCAAGAGATCAGAGTGTTTCATAGGCTATGTAGGTAAGATCATGTTCATGAGGGTGTATTGTAAATTATACTGATAATATGAGCTGACATATCAACAGGCTGGGTAGTGAGAATATATCTGACAGGCATCCAACCATGTCATTACCTAATCAGTGTTGCTTTTTATCATATGACTAAATCAAGACCATCCGTCGCCTGTATAAACACTGCCATTATCTGAGTAAATAATTATTTGCCTGTATTTCCGAAATGCTGATTACAGCCACCCCCGATTGTGCGTAATGGGTAGCGGGGGGAGGAGAGAGGCCTTATCAAATATGGATGACATTTCTGCCGATGCTCGATCATAGTCCTTAATTATTAGCCCACAGTCAATGTTGAACTTAGCCAGAGAGAGAGGGAAAGGTAGAGAGGAAGAGAGAGAGAGAGGGAGAGAGGAAGAGGGAGGGGGAGAAAGGGAGAAGAAGAGTGAGAGTGGGAAAGGGATAGAGGGAGGGAGAGAGAGAAAGGACGATTTGTATTTGTATTTATTATGGATCCAGCTACTCTTCCTGGGGTCCAGCAAAATGAAGGTAGTTATACATTTAACATTACAATACATTCACAACAGATTTCACAACATGTTAAGTGTGTGCCCTCAGGCCCCTACTCTTCTACCACATATCTACAACACACAATCCATGTGTACGTGTGTGTATAGTGCATATGTTATCGTTTGTTTGTATGCATGCATGTGTCTGTGCCTATGTTTGTGTTGCTTCACAGTCCCCGCTGTTCCATAAGTTGTATTTTTATCTGATTTTTAAATCTAATTTTACTGCTTGGATGAGTTACTTGATGTGGAATAGAGTTCCATGTAGTCATGGCTCTATGTAGTACTGTGCACCTCCCATAGTCTGTTCTGGATTTGGGGACTGTGAAGAGACCTCTGGTGGCATGTCTTGTGGGGTATGCATGGGTGTCCGAGCTGTGTGCCAGTAGTTCAAACAGACAGCTCGGTGCAATCAATATGTAAATACCTCTCACAAATACAAGTAGTGATGAAGTCAATCTCTCCTCCACTTTGAGGCAGGAGAGATTGACATGCATTTTATTAATGTTAGCTCTCTGTGTACATCCAAGGGCCAGCCGTGCTGCCCTGTTCTGATCAAATTGCAATTTTTCTAAGTCCCTCAATTATCACATTATTCATTACAATATTTAGTTAAGGTTTAGTGAATGATTTGTCCCGAATACAATGCTTTTAGTTTTTGAAATATTTAGGACTAACGTATTCCTTGCCACCCATTCTGAAACTAACTGCAGCTCTTTGTTAAGTGTTGCAGTAATTTCAGTCGCTGTGGTAGCTGACGTGTATAGTGTTGAGTCATCCGCATACATAGACACACTGGCTTTACTCAAAGCCAGGGGCATGTCGTTAGTAAAGATTGAAAAAAGTAAGGGCCTAGACAGCTGCCCTGGGGAATTCCTGATTCTACCTGGATTTTGTTGGAGAGGCTTCCATTAAAGAACACCCTCTGTGTTCTGTTAGACAGGTACCTCTTTATCCACAATATAGCAGGGGATGTAAAGCCATAACACATACGTTTTTCAAGCAACAGATTATGATCGATAATTTTAAAAGCTGCACTGAAGTCTAACAAAACAGCCCCCCACAATCTTTATATCATCAGTTTCTCTCAGCCAATCATCAGTCATTTGTGTAAGTGCTGTGCTTGTTGACTGTCATTCCCTATGAGCGTGCTGAAAGTCTGTTGTCAATTTGTTTACTGTAAAATAGCATTGTATGTGGTCAAACACAAGAGGGAGGGGAGAGAGGAAGAGGGAGGGGAGAGAGCGAAAGGGAGACATAATAGCCCGAGATATGGAATGGAAGAGCACATGATGACTGGACTTTAAGTACCTGAAAGTAAAAGCAACATTGACTCTGGCTCTCTTCATTGAACTCACTGCTCCGTGTGACTCAGTCTTTGTATCAAGAGGGTGAGAGAGCGCAATCAGTAATGGGTGGCCTACTGCTGTCTTTAAGTAGGTAATACAGGCCATTATGTACATTATAATCACAGAGAAATAATTAATATGCTAATGACGTCTACATACTGTATACAGGTTGGGACCCTGGTCAGACAAAGGTTGCTGTATGTGCACTGTTAGCAAAGAAAAGTATCTTCTCTCTTGGTTACTTCTTTAGCAATTGAAAGAACAGGAACACTATGTACCTCCTATAAATAGCTGTCCTACACAGGTACAGTCCACTCCATTACACCTCCTCCATTTTACCGTATGTATTCTATGGTATTTCTTCCCTTTGACCAAGATCATAGAACTCTCATCTTCATAGTAACAGAGGAAGCCATCAGCTGAGGAGACGGAGGACAAGTCACACTGTCACACTGTTTACATTTCTTGATGCTCCCTCCCAACACTCCTCCTTTCCCCTCGTTTCCCTTTACTTAGCAACCCTCCCACAGATTTCCTCTCACACAGGACGATGAACCCAAGCTGCAGCAAACAGGCAAAATTCAATTACTCAATTCTAAAAGTTAGCATGCAGGAGATATCGACTGGCTAAGGAAGGCTAAGTCTGAACAGGGTGTTCAGAAGGACTTGTGTTAATTTTGTACTCCTGTATTTTATGTTAGAGAGACTTCCAAAGTCAGTAACCCTGGATCCTTCCTTGATCTCCGTCTTCAAAGGAAGCCTCAAGGTCAGACGAACGCTACATGAGCCAGAGGTGGGAAAGTCTAAGAGGGAGACACTGAATATTAGGTCTGAACTACACTGTGGTAATACTTTTCATCTCAATGCTGATAGAGTAGAGACAGTGGGTATCCCCTTAGCGAAGCCTTTAAATGAAATATTCACACACACACACAGAGAGAGAGAGAGGGGGGGAGAGAGAGAGAGAGAGAGAGAGAGAGAGAGAGAGAGAGAGAGAGAGAGAGAGAGAGAGAGAGAGAGAGAGAGAGAGAGAGAGAGAGAGAGAGAGAGAGAGAGAGAGAGAGAGAGAGAGAGAGAGAGAGAGAGAGAGAGAGAGAGAGAGCGGGGGAGAGGTGTGGTGTCTCTGTCTCTAATAACATAGGTGATTATCTCAGACAACGAGCAATACTTCAGAATGCCAATCATGTGTACCAAATTTAAAAGCAAAATAAAAGAAGGACATCTGTTCTGAATATGTTGCTGAACAATTATATAAAGAGTTGGACATCAGGGCACTTTATAATGGGCGTCTGAAAAAGCTAATCTGGTGGTGGGGAGGGGGACACACACACACACACACACACACACACACACACACACACACACACACACACACACACGCTCAAGTGCCTGATTACTATGCAGCAATAACTAATGCTCATTGAGTGAATGCGGTGGTATTTATTTTAAAAGCCATTATGTAAGGTAATGAATGGTAAGGCGCTCCGGGGGCTGGTGGCTCAGTGCTGGATTACTGTTAGCTAGATGAACTAAATTGGCGAAAATGGTTTCGTAATATGGATGGCTACCTAATTGGGACTGGGTTCTGTTGGATCGAACGCCCCAAAAATCAAAACTTTTCCATTAATAAGAGTCAAAGACCCACAAATGAGTAGCTATTTTTATTTACATCTTTCCAAACACTTCTATTCTCTGCACACTGCCTACCTGCCACATCGTCTTACAGACACATTACCCAAAATGCTTTGTCTCTTTGGGTATCGTTTTTTGTTAGTGTATAGCACGCAGTCCTCCTGCTGTGTTCTACATTCATAACCAGGGACTGAAATCTCACAGTAACAACTCTGAGTCATTGAGACAAAATGTCAGAGGGAAAAGAACTACACCAGCAAATCAGAGTTAGGTTCTACTTCTCCGTGTAGCTCAAAGGTTAGAAGTCAGGTAGGCTGTCATAGAGAACATACACTCAGTGTGAAGCATTAGCATGGCTGCCACATCCGGCAACTTTGACAACTAATTGACCCTAACATTTTACAGAAAAGGTCAGAAAACCTTCTCCCCAAGATCACATATACTAGATAGGGCTCAGATTCGAGACCAAAGGTTTAGAGAACCACTGAATAAGGCACGTGTAAGGGATGTTTTATTTACTGCTAGGGCTATAGGAGTAAACAGATAACTTATTTACTGCTAGGGCTATAAGAGTACAGAGAGCACTTATTTACTGCTAGGGCTATAGGAGTAGAGAGAGCACATACTGACTGCTAGGGCTATAGGAGTAGAGAGAGCACATACTGACTGCTAGGGCTATAGGAGTAGAGAGAGCACATACTGACTGTTAGGGCTATAGGAGTAGAGAGAGCACATACTGACTGCTAGGGCTATAGGAGTAGAGAGAGCACATACTGACTGCTAGGGCTATAGGAGTAGAGAGAGCACATACTGACTGTTAGGGCTATAGGAGTAGAGAGAGCACATACTGACTGCTAGGGCTATAGGAGTAGAGAGAGCACATATTTACTGCTAGGGCTATAGGAGTAGAGAGAGCACATACTGACTGCTAGGGCTATAGGAGTAGAGAGAGCACATGCTACTGCTAGGGTTATAGGAGTAGAGAGAGCACATACTGACTGCTAGGGCTATAGGAGTAGAGAGAGCACATATTGACTGCTAGGGCTATAGGAGTAGAGAGAGCACATATTGACTGCTAGGGCTATAGGAGTAGAGAAAGCACATATGGACTGCTATGGCTATAGGAGTAGAGAGAGCACATATTGGCTGCTAGGGATATAGGAATAGAGAGAGCACATACTGACTGCTAGGGCTATAGGAGTAGAGAGAACACATACTGACTGCTAGGGCTATAGGAGTAGAGAGAGCACATATTGACTGCTAGGGCTATAGGAGTAGAGAGAGCACATATTGACTGCTAGGGTTATAGGAGTAGAGAGAGCACATACTGACTGCTAGGGCTATAGGAGTAGAGAGAGCACATATTGACTGCTAGGGCTATAGGAGTAGAGAGAGCACATAATGACTGCTAGGGCTATAGGAGTAGAGAGAGCACATATTGACTGCTAGGGCTATATGAGTAGAGAGAGCACATATTGACTGCTAGGGCTATAGGAGTAGAGAGAGCACATACTGACTGCTAGGGCTATAGGAGTAGAGAGAGCACATATTGACTGCTAGGGCTATAGGAGTAGAGAGAGCACATACTGACTGCTAGGGCTATAGGAGTAGAGAGAGCACTTATTTACTGCTAGGGCTATAGGAGTAGAGAGAGCACATACTGACTGCTAGGGCTATAGGTGTAGAGAGAGCACATACTGACTGCTAGGGATATAGGAGTAGAGAGAGCACGTATTTACTGCTAGGGCTATAGGACTAGAGAGAGCACTTATTTACTGCTAGGGCTATAGGACTAGAGAGAGCACGTATTGACTTTTAGGGCTATAGGAGTAGAGAGAGCACGTACTGACTGCTAGGGCTACAGGAGTAGAGAGAGCACTTATTTACTGCTATTGCTACAGGAGTAGAGAGAGCACTTACTTACTGCTAGGGCTATAGAAGTAGACAGATTATGTGCTGACTGCTAGGGCTATAGGAGTAGAGACAGCACGTATTGACTGCTAGGACTATAGGAGTAGATAGAGCACGTATTGACTGCTAGGGCTATAGGAGTAGAGAGAGCACATATTGACTGCTAGGGCTATAGGAGTAGAGAGAGCACATATTTACTGCTTGGGCTATAGGAGTTGTGAGACCACTTATAATTTATAGCTAGGGCTATAGGAGTTGTGAGACCACTTATAATTTACTTCTAGGGCAATAGGAGTAGAGAGACCAATTATTTATTGCTAGGGCTATAGGAGTAGAGAGAGCACATATTTAATGCTAGGGCTGTAGGAGTAGAGAGAACACTTATAATTTACTGCTATAGCTATAGGACTAGAGAAAGCAGAATCTCTCTAAATCAAGGATGTGTTTCCACCCAGTGTCTTCAGAAAAGGCTATTTCCTTAAAGGACCTTTTTAAATAAACTTCTTCAAGAATCTTCTTTTAGAAGCAGAGAAAAAGTTGGTTAGTTGTGTTTTTCTGAATAACGGTAGGCTTTGCACTGGCACAGAATATGTAGTTTGTTCATGTATTGATTTAGCGATGACAGACTGTACTTGACATCCACTGATACTTCTCTTTAGTTAGTATGATGTCTTTGACAATGGAGGACGTCACACCCTGATCTGTTTCACCTGTCGGGGAACCTGTCGAGGGTATGGCTGTCCACCCGTGATCTGCACCTCCGTGTGGAGTCTCAAAAACGTTTCCCCCATTTAATTGGTCCATTCCCCATCACTAAAGTCCTTAGCCGCTCTGTTGTTCGTCTTCTGTTGCCCCGTACCCTCCGTATACATCCCACTTTCCATGTGTCTAGGATTAAACCTTTGTCTCACAGCCCTTTTGTCTCCTGTTTCCAGGCCCACCGTTCCCCCCATCTCATCGACGGCCATCTGGCGTATACGGTGAGGCGCCTCCTGAGCGTTCGACCTCGGGGCAGGGGATTCCATTACCTGGTTGACTGGGAGGGTTATGGCCTGGAGGAGTGCTGGGTCCCTGCTAGGAACATCTTGGACCCAGCCCTCATCGCTGAGTTCCGCTGTCGACACCGCGGTCAACCAGGTATGTGCCTGAGTAGATTCCAGGTGGCGCCCCTAGAGGGGGGGGGGGTACTGTCACACCCTGATCTGTTTCACCTGTCTTATGCTTGTCACCACCCCCCACCAGGTGTCTCATATCGTTCCCCATTATCCCCTGTGTATTTATACCTTCGTTTTCTGTTTGTCTGTTGCCAGTTCATCTTGCCTCGTCTTGTCGTCCAGTGTGTTTCCGTTTGTTACCTTCTCTCTAGTTTTGTTTTCTAGTCTTCCCAGTTCCGACCTTTCTGCCTGCTGTTCTGTCCTTTGTTGACTCTGCCTTGGATTACGAACCTCTGCTTGCCCTGACCTGCACTTTTGCCTGACCCTTTGTGATAATAAATATTCTGAGAACCAAACCATCCGCCTCCTGTGTCTGCATCTGTGTCATATCCTGAGTCATGATAGGACATGGTTGCTGTAAGAGAGGCTACAGTGTCCTGCTCTGAATAGTTGAAAGATTAAAGCCATATACAGGGTTGGGCAGTAACTGATTACATGTAATCAAAATTACTGTAATCGGTTACTTTACCAGCAAAAAACGTTGTAATCAGATTACAGATACTTTTGAAAAACTAGTTGATTACTTATTGGATTACTTATTCAGAAAGGATTTTCGCGAGAGAGAAAAATACATTGACACCTTTCTATTTTCTCACATTAAATTCAGTTTGATTTTGTCCGAGTGAGTCTGACCACAAGTCAGAGACCACTATGATGACACACCAAATTGCGTTTGATGGAACCTTTTTGTCTTCTTCTAATGCCTCTTAAAGGGAAAGTAGTCCAAAACTTTGGGTAATGCAAAAGTTAAGTTACTGATTACAATTTTGGACATGTAACTAACTAGTAACTGTAATGGATTACATTTAGAAAGTAACCTACCCAACCCTGGACAGTATAGCTAGCCACTTGTTTGTCGTAAGTGCCTGGGACCTGGACAGAAGGCAGGGGCTTGCCCTTAGACCAGGGCTCTCCAACCCTGTTCCCGGGGGGAGCTACCGTCCTGTAGGTTTTCACACCAACCCTAATCTAGCACACCTGATTCTAATGATGGTTGATAAACTGAACCAGGTTAGTTACAACTGGGGTTGGAGTGAAAACCTACAGGAGGGTAGCTCTCCAGGAACAGGGTTGGAGACCCCTGCCTTAGACACACACAGACTGCCATAGCTCCAGGCTCCTCTTTCATTCAACCATAGTTAGCTGATCAAACAAGCTCCTGAATATGCCAAAGGTTCCTACAAAACATTAATGTGACTAATTATAATAGTTACTGCACCACTTAATCATTCTGATGGAATATTTGGTTGAAAAAACAACAACTATAAATGGCAAAACAATCACATCCACACACAATCGATGCTCCACTTGTCCAGTAACCTCTTCTGTCCAAGTTGAGAAGCCTTGATAGGGTTACAGGTTCTTGATGAGGCCTGAAGCTTCTCGATTAAACTTACTTTACCAGGAGACCGTGTACTGCATCTCCTAATCCAAAAACAACCAATTCCCAGAAGGCCCTCTGCCTAGATGGACTCGTGTGTGTCATGTATTTGTTCAATTAAAGCCATTGGGGAGAGACTTAACCAGTTTATTATCTTGTGCCTGGACGACATTGATCAAACCGTCGAGGTCGACTCCTCACAGTGAGGCGTGACAGTTTAATCTGCTCCCTACACACCTCCCCACTATACACTTGTGTGTTCCACAGAGCATTCTATAATATTCTGTTTCATTATGTAGCATTCTATAGCGTTCTGTAGCATTATATAGCATTCTGTTGCATTCTGTAGCATTCTATAACATTCTGTAGCATTCTGTAGCATTCTATAGCATTCTGTTGCATTCTGTAGCATTCTATAACATTCTGTAGCATTCTGTAGCGTTGTATAGCATTCTGTAGCATTCTGAAGTGTTGTAGCATTTTTTTGCCACACATCAGCAGAAAGAGAGCCAACCAATGGGATGAGTTAGTTATCTGAGATTCACTGGTCT
>NW_028166549.1:0-57500 GCF_964263955.1 Coregonus lavaretus
AGACAGTGAGAGGAGGGGGGGGGGGAAGTAACAGAGGGTGACAGTGGGAGGAGGGAGGAGGGAGGGGAGGGAGGGAGGCAGGGAGAGACATTGGGAGGAGGGGGGGGAGTAACAGAGGGTGACAGTGGGAGGAGGGGAGGGGAGGGAGGCAGGGAGAGACAGTGGGAGGAGGGGGGGGGGAGTAACAGAGGGGTGACAGTGGGAGGAGGGGGGGAGGGAGGCAGGGAGAGACAGTGAGAGGAGGGGGGGGGGAAGTAACAGAGGGTGACAGTGGGAGGAGGGGAGGGAGGGAGGCAGGGAGAGACAGTGAGAGGAGGGGGGGGAAGTAACAGAGGGTGACAGTGGGAGGAGGGGAGGGAGGGAGGCAGGGAGAGGACAGTGAGAGGAGGGGGGGGGGAAGTAACAGAGGGTGACAGTGGGAGGAGGGGAGGGAGGGAGGCAGGGAGAGACAGTGAGAGGAGGGGGGGGAAGTAACAGAGGGTGACAGTGGGAGGAGGGAGGGAGGGAGAAAGGAGGGAGAGACTGATGGAGGAAAGGAGAGGAGGGATGGAGGCTGATTTTCATTCAGGGAAGTGATGTGGGAGGACGTCAACACTGCTGTCTGTTTGAACAGAGATGTTAACATGTGATCTATGAGAGGAGGGGAGAGAATGGAGATAAACCCATAGGTGAGGAGTGAGGAGTGGATGGAAGGGGGAGGTAGAGGAGGGGAGAGGAGAGGAGTGAGAAGTGGAGGGAAGGGGGAGGTAGAGGAGGGGAGAGGAGAGGAGTGAGGAGTGGAGGGAAGGGGGAGGTAGAGGAGGGGAGAGGAGAGGAGTGAGAAGTGGAGGGAAGGGGGAGGTAGAGGAGAGAAGAGAAGAGGAGAGGAGTGAGGAGTGGAGGGAAGCGGGAGGTGGAGGAGAGAAGAGGAGAGGAGTGAGGAGTGGAGGGAAGCGGGAGGTGGAGGAGGGGAGAAGAGAAGTGAGGGAAGGGAAGGGGGAGGTAGAGGAGAGGAGGAGTGTGGAGGGAAGGGGGAGGTGGAGGCGATGAGGGGAAAGGAGGAATGAGGGAAGGGTGAGGTAGAGGAGAGGAGGAGGAGATTTTCATGTCCTATAGCCAAACGATTACAACAACATTCAAAACATACACATGGGTTCATTGCAAAATATAGCTACATCGGATTCCTTTATGTCAAACCTCCCTTTGTAAGTGTTTTTGTACAGTATACATTTGTCTCTGAATATTTGCATGTACTCTGATGTCTGGCATGCAAGATGAACATTTATGTGACCTTTCCCTTTCCCCCCAGGTATTGGCTATGCTTCGATTGTGATCGTGTCCCTCCTGAACATCTACTACATAGTGATCCTGGCCTGGGGTTTGTATTACCTGTTCCAGTGCTTCCAGCCGGAGCTGCCCTGGGCCAAGTGTAAAAACTCCTGGAACACAGACCGCTGTGTGGAGGACACCATCCGCAAGAACAAGACCCTGATGCTGGCCGCTAACATCACCAACTTCACCTCGCCCGTCACCGAGTTCTGGGAGTGAGTACAGTAACTTAAAAAAAATGTATTTAACCTTTATCTACTGTATACAGGTGACATATCTTAATTTGACCCAGTTTACCATAGCAGGAACATAATCCTGCAGCAACAAGAAATGTGAATTATTATGTGGGTTATAATTAATATACATTTTTTGTTAGGGCAAATCAAGTCTTACATTTTAAAGTAGAAATTACATACTTTAGAAGCCTTTTTTAAACCTTGAATACACTACAAGTTTGCATTTCCTGCTGTGCAGGACGATTCCTGAAACAAAAGGATTGCCCAATTAAGATACGGCATCTGGACAGGATAGTCTCACTGAGTTCTGGGAATTAGTACAGTACTGGAATATAGTATAATACTATATAATAATTTATTATGATTATATCAACCAATTTATCAACCAATCCCATACTATAGTTCGGCACGACTATAGTATGGGATTGGTTGAAGCTCAATGTTAAATTCAAATCTCCCAACAATCATATCCCCCTAGAGATGATTGACGCACCAGTGCGTCAATCTAACTTACATAACAAAACAATTCCCATCAACATTCGTCAGTTTAAGCTAGAGGCATCTCAATCTACCGCATCCACCAATGTCGCACTTCCTCATCTGTGGTGAAAGGTGGCAGAGCTAGAGCGGTGTTGGTCAGACCATGAGACATCCCAAAAATCGGTCTTCTCACGTAAACATCTGAACGGTTTGACCTGCAAACTATTATGCTCTATGACCCCCCACAAGTGTCGCGGGACTCGTCTGAAGGTAAACGGTACCGGTTTTGAATATTTCCTGAGTGTTTTTATATCTCCTAGATTTAGGAAAGACACTCAACCTTGTTTCTTGTGATTTTTTTTTTTTTACTGTCCTTTTTGCCATTTATGAATGTGTTATTCATTTCTATGGGCTTCAGTAGTAAAGGCCAAAATCAATATTTTATAAATTAATTAAAAAAATATATATATTCCTAAGGGGTCCTAAAATTCAAAATCAAATAGCTAAATGATCCATAGTATGACCATCTTAAAACAATGACATATGTCAGCTTAGTACCGCCCCCCCACCCCCCAATGTCTTAGACTGTAAAGAAATATCTAAGCCAATATGACACCAATGTCGATGAAACTTCGCAAATCAACTTGATTGGATGTGCCTCTCGTCCGTTGCCGTTACTGAGAGCCACTATACCAGATTTTTAACTGGGTTGTTAGCATTAAGAAAAAATACAATTTCTTGCCCCGACCTAGTTCAAGACCTAGGCGTCAGATAAGAACGAGACTACAGCATCCATAAAGTGAACATTAGACTTGCCAGGTTTTGTACTGAATAAGTTTGTAGGTGCAACAGTTTTGATTAAATGTATAATTTATTGCTCTCACGTGCCAGTAGAGCACCTAAGAGGTGCTACCTTTTTGTAGCATTTCTGGCAATGCTAACATATTTTTCAGCCGAATCTCTAAGTTCTATTCTGTCTAAAACTGGGCATAGCAACTCGGTTGCTCAGCAACTCAATAACACAGCTGGTTGCCTGCACCAAGCATAAGAAGTGGTTGAAAACCAACCTAGGCTACTGTAGATGTATGTTGGTTTTCAAGCTGAGGTTAATCAATAAATGCATACAGATAATTGTCCGACATGAAGAAATGGGTCGGTTGATATTAGTGAGCTGTTTCCGATTTGATAAGCCAATGAATTTGGTTTTGTTGTCATTATCTAGCTAGCCAGTAGCTGTAGCTAGCTACTGTATAGCTAACTAACGTAATGTTATACCAGTCAGATGAGAGCTAAAGATGGCTAGGTAGCTAACCAATAAGCGAGGAAAGCTAGCTATATTTTGCCAAGGATGGTTTTTCATATAATGCTGAAGTCATCTGTGTAAACTGCCGACCTAGACTCTTGCGTGTAATCAGAGCACTAACAAATATGTAGAGATAAGCTAGCGAATGTCCTTGGCTGCTATGATAGCCAGTTAGCTAGCTAGGTAACGTTAGCCAACGTAAGGCTGTAAAGTTAGCTAATGTTAGATAGCTAACGTTAGCTTGCTTATCCAAAGTCCAGCAGCTAGCCTCTGTAGCAAGCTAACACCAGTCAGCTGAAAGCTAGTGAACAGGCAAAGAAAGGTAGCTAGCTATATTTGGTGATGGAAGATTTTTACACAAATTAATTCAGCCATTAGCTAGCTAGAGCCAGACAACAACAGCTGACCTTGACACAGAAGCTAGCTATGCCAGTCCAACATTTCCCCACAAAACATACCTAGCTAGCTACATCAGTTCAATACCAACACCAAACTTTGGGCAAATTGTCACGCTGCTACCTTACAATGCATGCAGTGGGATTTTGCAACACTAGCTTGCTCGCTACTCCATAGTCTAAGCTATGGTCAGAGCTAGCCACATTTCACTGTCAGACACGACACAACTCAAACTGTAGCTGAGAAAACAAATAGCTTGTTACATGTAAACAGTGCCTCGGTTGTGCACTGACTGCAGTGTACAAATGCATGCTTGCTAACATCAGTAAAACTCACCAGTTTCTAACATCCATAATAAATTCCAGTATGCTCCTTCTCCTGTCTTGACATTTTAATCCAAATATGTGTTGATCAAAAATGCCAAACTAACAACTCTGCCATTTGACCGTCTTTATTGTATTTACAGCTCAGATCTGGATGTTGGAAACTGCCCCCCCCAAACCTAGATTATATTTTTAATTTATTAGGATCCCCATTAGCTGACGCCAGTAGTGACAGCTAGTCTTACTGGGGTCCGACACATAACGAAAAATACATTCCAGACAAAATACTTTTACAATTGACATACATTTAAAAACATTAACATGTAGTGTGCTTGTGTGTGCATCTATTAGTTCCACATGTCAGTACATACACACAACAAGTAGGTCACATGGGGGAGAGGCACTGTGCCGTGAGGTGTTGCTTTATTCGATTTTTTTAAAAACAGGTTTGCTGTTCACTTGCGCTATATTATATAAATGTATAGGATGCATAACTCTGCAACGCTTTAGGCTAGAAACAAGCTGTAAAATGTACAAGAAAGATGTGGCGCTAGGGTACATGGGGATATCTTTGTTTAGTCTCTGTGGCTGACATATACAACCTTCAAAAGTCAATGACTTAAAACCGTTTTCTTTTGCTTTGCTTTCAATGGGAATTGAGTCCTATTTTACAATGTAAGACTGTCACAATTACATTTTTCATTTTAGTCATGTAGCAGACGCTCTTATCCAGAGCGACTTACAGTTAGTGAGCACATACATAATTTTTTTAATTTTTATACTGGCCCCCCGTGGGAATTGAACCCACAACCCTGGCGTTGCAAACGCCTTGCTCTACCAACTGAGCTACATCCCTTGCGCAGACAATTACTTGAGACTACCCATGGTCAATTCTACACATACTTTAATAGTTAGTTCAAAACTGATTTGAGTTATTAGAGGGCAACAGCCAGTAGACCAGGTTTTAAACCATCTACCCTTGGTATGCAAGCGCACCAGCTGTGCCATTAAGGCCCAGTCCTTTTGTCAGAGGCCGAATCAAAGGTAACAATAGCACTGTCAATGACAGACTTTTGGTTGCACAAAAAAAATCTGTCTTTGTAAGGGGAAATGTTATATAATGCACCTTCTAACAGAAAATCTTGAGAACGTTAGAATTTTAAGCAACCTGCATACACATTGTTTGAAGTACAATAGACCAACACAACTACTGTAGTAGGTCAAAGCTGTGTGCTGGAAAACCTTGGTAGAGCATGGGTGGAGTAGGCATTGTGGGCTTGTGAATTTCCTTTCTTTTTTGGCTTCAGACCAATGCCTACTTCTCACTTAAAACAGTTTTTAATAATATAATATCCTACCTTGACCTATCTACCTGATTTATTCCTTTTAGCTCCTTTCACAAGTCTCCCTTGTGACCTCAATGGCACTACCTGGTCAAATAAAGCAAAGGGTCTCACTGTAACATTATCAAGCTTTAATCATTCTAGTTCCTGCTCTCCCTCCATTCTTGTTTTCATCACATCCTCCTGCTTTTCTTTCCCCTGCTTCCCCCTTCCCCACCTCTCCTCTGCTTCCTCCTTTCTCACCTCTCCCCTGCTTCCTCTTTCCCCACCCCTGCTTCTCCCTGCTCTCCCAACGGTCATGTTTACCTGGTAGCACTGGCAGCGTGGTCCGTGAATGAAGGCTCATGCGCAAACACAGGACCAGGAACAGGGAAACCACTCTTAGCTGAGCAGAGCAGAAACTGGCTAGCTGGAGCTGAAGGACTGGCTGTAAACGTAGCTAGATGCCGGCCGGCTGGCTACTCTATGATTCTGTGTTGTTCCTCTGAAACATGTTGTACCTTTTGTGACGGATTCTGGTGGATTAACCTTCATCCACTACTGTATAGTAAGGTTGTCTTGATAAAAAGCAGACTTTCATGACTACTTGAACTGACCTGGTAAAACTCTGGGCCCCAGTTATAGCTGCCCTGGAAAAACTGACCCTCTCTTTCCCCAATGCCAAACAGGTCTGAAAAAACGGACCCTCTCTTTCCCCAATGCCAAACATGTCTGAAAAACGGACCCTCTCTTTCCCCAATGCCAAACATGTCCGACTCTTTGTCTTCTCTCCAACAGACGTAACGTCCTTAGCATATCCAGTGGCATCGATGAAATCGGGGAGGTCAAGTGGGACCTGGCTCTGTGTCTGCTGGGGGTTTGGGTCATCTGCTTCTTCTGCATCTGGAAGGGAGTCAAATCCACTGGGAAGGTGAGCTGGGATGTACTTTATATTTCCCATATATAAATAGAATGAATGGAATGGACATTTTCCGTCAGACCACATACATTTGGCTGTTACTCAAACACACCATGAAGAAGGCACTTTAGCCAAATTGTTGGTCAAATATATCCACAGCAAGGAGAAATGAGGGTGCAACTTTCATTTTCATTTGTACACCAAAAGGCCAACATTGTATTTACGATAATTGAATGGGGTGGGAATGTCCGTTCTAGATATTCTAATTCTATGGATTCCCCTCTGCCACTGCCTGCATGGATTCATACATAATAATAATAATAATAATATGCCATTTAGCAGACGCTTTTATCCAAAGCGACTTACAGTCATGCGTGCATAATTATTTTTTTTTGTGTATGGGTGGTCCCGGGGATCGAACCCACTACCTTGGCGTTACAAGCGCCGTGCTCTACCAGCTGAGCTACAGAGGACCACAAGCTTAATGAGACACACCTCAAAGTGCAACGATGCCAAGTTGAACAGGCTACTACTATACCACAGACTGTCACCATAAATCAAGTTCCAGAGTGCAATTCAATCTCTGTGTAAAGAGTGTAAACAATAGCCAGACCAGTCACAGCAACACCCCCGGGACCAGTCAGGGAGCTGGATCGATCCCAGAAACCTTGTCTTATTGCGCCAATTGATTAGTTTAGCCTGATTTTTCCTTTTGACCCTCTAAGCTGTAAATCATCCGGTATCTGCAGTCTTTGCTTCCTGGAAAGGGAAGCTTGGAGTCAGCCTTCACAAAACAAGAGGAAAGAGTATAACCGAGAGGATTGGATTCTGCTAAAAGATGGGGTTATGATTCTGACAGCCTACCTGAGAATGTATCATTCTCATTACACAGAAGATTTGAAGTCAAATCTGTCTCTTTAGACAAAGAAATGTATGTGGGTGAGATCGACACTATTGATTTGTAAATCTGCTGATACATCGTCGGTTTCCTCTGTTTCCCAACAGGTTGTGTACGTCACCGCTACCTTCCCCTTCGTCATGCTGATCATTCTGTTGATCCGCGGCGTCACTCTGCCAGGAGCATCTGAAGGAATCAAGTTCTACCTGTACCCAGACCTGCAACGTCTCAAAGACCCTGAGGTAGAACCACCCTGCCCCGCCCCTTCCTGTCCTGTCTTGGGACTTTATTAATCTAGTCATTCAGCAACTGTGGCTGGGATTCAAACAAACAAACCACACAGAATCCTGGCCTAAATCTTTGAATTTCGAATACTTTGAGTTTAATATTTGATCTTATCTTTTGAAAAAATATATTTCAATCGCCATAATGAATAGAAAGGGGAATAAAGGACATCCTTGTCTTACACCTCAAGAGAATGTTAATGTGGCGTAGTTGGCTGTAAAGCTAATTTTCATTAGTAGTCCTTGGGTAAACGTGATTCTCCTGGGAAAAGGAAAAATGTGTAGACAAAGTCAGTCAAAATACTGCCCAATGTAATAATACCCCAAATTGTCAAAATACTACCCAACGTTTTCCCAAAGCTTGCGTCTCAGCCTTCATATCTTCTCCCCTTTTTACCTTCAGGTCTGGATCGATGCAGGCACTCAGATCTTCTTCTCCTATGCCATCTGTCTGGGAGCTATGACGTCACTGGGGAGCTACAACAAATACAAATACAACTGCTATAGGTGAGTGTCCACGCCGGGGGGGTGGGAGGGGGTTGGGAGGTGATGGTGGTGGTGGGGCCTAATCCAGTGGTTAAAGAAAAATGGGTAGAAAAAAAAAGACAAGAAAAGTGGGGAACCTAGGTTCCTTTTGTGTTCATTAACAACTTCCGTGACATGTGTGATATAGGGACTGTTTGCTGCTGGGAGGCCTCAACAGCGGTACCAGTTTTGTGTCTGGCTTCGCAATATTTTCCGTCCTGGGCTTCATGGCACAAGAGCAAGGGGTGGACATTGCCGATGTGGCAGAGTCAGGTACGAGGTGGTCAAAGTGGCAGTGATGGTGGGCACTGCTACTTAAAATAAACAACAACAAAAACAACAGAGTTGCTGGTTCTATCCAACAGAAAAAAAGACAAAATCCGAAAGACACTAGATAAAGTTAAATGTAAAGAATGAAATGGATTTATTTTCTTGAAAGACGGCATCGAAATATGGAAGTTTCGGCAATCAAACACTGCTTGACAGAAATAAAAATACAAAGTTACAGTATAAAAACAGTTTACTGTGGTAAAACCTTTCAGTGCATCTCTATGACATGGATGTCACATATTTGGATCTGGTTGGATTCTTCAAGCAATCGAGTATCAAGGAAAATGCTGGTGGAAAAAAAAAAGTTTTACTGTTAAATTGGATCTTATCCAGAACGCTAGGGGGCGAAGAGTCAAGCCATGCATGAGAGATCCATCATGACCTTTTCTTCTCACGATCACCATAGATTTAAGAGTCCTGCTCCAGCCTGTTCCAACAGATACTGTATCTATTGTATGAGAGTGAAGCAAAATGTCAGTAATCCAGGACATCTTGTGCCACGTTAAAAATAAACAAGTATGACTTAAGTCTCACTTATGGTACTTACCTCTGGGCTGTTTTAGATGGGTCTAGCATATTTATCCATATTTTACAATGTGATCAGTTCAATGGTTTATGCCCATGGCGGATTCTATTTGTTCTGTGCGTTTCTAATTATAAGCATGTTTCTAACTATTGTACTTGTAATGTCATTATCCTTCTACTGCTGTGTGGATACTACAAGGAGGCATCAATGTGGTGATGTTTTTAGGTGATTTTTCTGTAATTTAGAAAAAAAACACCCTTCATTTCTACCTTTTTATTATAGCAGACATACTATTACTGTACATTCTGATATGAAAGATGGGTCTTTTGATGGTATTAACTGATCCTGTATCACTGGCACCCTCTTGCAGTGCGTATGTAGTCAGTCTGCTCCAGCCATTAACGATATCTCTAGCCCTATCCTTCTGAGGAGACTGTACAGGGTGTTCCTGCCGGAGTACAGAGATGCAGTGAATGCATGAGAAATAATGACTGTATAAAATAAATAATTCAAATACCGCACTATCTCAGCTATCTGAGCAATCTCTTTCTCTGAGAAATTGTATTCCCCATATTTTTGTATATAAATTATAGCTCAGTATTTGAATTATTTATTTTATACTAATACAGAAAGAGATTGCTCAGATAGCTAAGATACTGAGATAGATATCTGAGCAATCTCTTTCTCTTAGAAATTGTATTAGTATAAAGTAATATAATTTCCCCATATTTTTGTATTTAAAATATAGCTCAGTATTTGAATTATTTATTTTATACAGTCATTATTACTCATCTTTATCAAGGGGTGTCAATCATTTCAGACCCCACTGTATATATAACATCATATGATGAAACTCATTTAGTTGATTCGTTTACTGATCTAGATTAACGCAATTTACTGTAAGCAGTTTAATAGAATAAGTAATTCAATGAGTTTCAACGGGAGAGTTTTGGTACACAGTACTGTAGATGGTTTGTGATACCATGTTCTAACTTACGCCTTGTGCTGTAAGCAGTGAAATAAGGTGCATAGTGCACTGAGAAAGAGACAACTTGGTTTTGCCTTAAACTGCAGCAACTTGATCCTGAGGAGAGAGGTTTTATTTTGGGGAGAGATGCAGAGTAGATTCAGATTTGTACCCACGCTGAGGATGGTACATATGTGCCGAAGGCGACGACATTACCTGCTAGACCAGCCTCAAGCACGAGAGGCTTTTATTGAATTATTATTATTGAAGTATCAAAGCCAGCTCACTAGTCAGTCTGCTAGCTAGTCATGTCGTGTTTGGTTGGATGCCTTGTCATATTTCACAGCTAAACCAACTTTATTCTATGTGTTTGCTGTTTTTCCTGTTTTGTTTTTTAACTTCTGTTGTAACAGGTTATCCCAACATTATAACACCACGTTTTCGAGACGTTGCTATAGTTACAATCGAGAAGAGGCGACGTATGTTGCCTCTGATCCAGTCATTGTTATTATATACTATATATTCTACTATATACTATACTAGTTATGTTATATACTAGCCTATATATTCTACTATATACTATACAAGTTATGTTATATACTAGCCTATATATTCTACTATATACTATACTAGTTATGTTATATACTAGCCTATATATTCTACTATATACTATACAAGTTATGTTATATACTAGCCTATATATTCTACTATATACTAGTTATGTTATATACTAGCCTATATATATTCTACTATATACTATACTAGTTATGTTATATACTAGCCTATATATTCTACTATATACTAGTTATGTTATATACTAGCCTATATATTCTACTATATACTATACTAGTTATGTTATATACTAGCCTATATATTCTACTATATACTAGTTATGTTATATACTAGCCTATATATTCTACTATATACTATACTAGTTATGTTATATACTAGCCTATATATTCTACTATATACTATACTAGTTATGTTATATACTAGCCTATATATTCTACTATATACTATACTAGTTATGTTATATACTAGCCTATATATTCTACTATATACTATACTAGTTATGTTATATACTAGCCTATATATTCTACTATATACTATACAAGTTATGTTATATACTAGCCTATATATTCTACTATATACTAGTTATGTTATATACTAGCCTATATATTCTACTATATACTATACTAGTTATGTTATATACTAGCCTATATATTCTACTATATACTATACTAGTTATGTTATATACTAGCCTATATATTCTACTATATACTATACTAGTTATGTTATATACTAGCCTATATATTCTACTATATACTATACAAGTTATGTTATATACTAGCCTATATATTCTACTATATACTAGTTATGTTATATACTAGCCTATATATTCTACTATATACTATACTAGTCATGTTATATACTAGCCTATATATTCTACTATATACTATACTAGTTATGTTATATACTAGCCTATATATATTCTACTATATACTATACTAGTTATGTTATATACTAGCCTATATATTCTACTATATACTATACTAGTTATGTTATATACTAGCCTATATATTCTACTATATACTAGTTATGTTATATACTAGCCTATATATTCTACTAGTTTAGTGTGGTTATTATATACACATAGTGATAGGGGATGAACATTTTGAGCTGTTGTGCTTCGTACTGCTATTGTAAGGCTACTTTGATAGTTCTTGTCATAACATGAATCCCTAGTCTTGCCACGAGCCATAAGTTAAAAGGGCATTGACAATACATTCCACTTACATTGCCTACAGTATATGATCGTAAGGATAAGACGAGATAGATCTATACTTTTTAGGATTTTCTATTTCTTATTAACATTAGTTTGGTCTGTGCTATACTTGGACGCACCATGGTGGCATCAGACCAGATCAAACGATAGAACCCTGGTTTCTAATTGTGTTTTCTCCACTTCCCCATCCCCCTCTCTCTTCTTGTTCCTCTCTAGGTCCTGGCTTGGCCTTCATTGCCTATCCTAAAGCTGTGTCTATGATGCCGCTGCCCACCTTCTGGGCTATCCTCTTCTTCATCATGCTTCTGCTACTGGGTCTCGACAGTCAGGTCAGTAGTATGCTCATTATGAGTCAAGGATCTGCATCTGAGTCTGAATCTGAGACAGTCAGGTCAGTAGTCTGCTCATTATGAGTCAAGGATCTGAATCTGAGACAGTCAGGTCAGTAGTATGCTCATTATGAGTCAAGGATCTGAATCTGAGTCTGAATCTGAGACAGTTAGGTCAGTATTATGCTCATTATGAGTCAAGGATCTGAGTCTGAATCTGAGACAGTCAGGTCAGTAGTATGCTCATTATGAGTCAAGGATCTGCATCTGAGTCTGAATCTGAGACAGTCAGGTCAGTAGTATGCTCATTATGAGTCAAGGATCTGAGTCTGAATCTGAGACAGTTAGGTCAGTAGTATGCTCATTATGAATCAATAATCTGAGTCTGAGACAGTCAGGTAGGTAATGTTGTTATGACACAGTAGTAAGGAAGTTTATTGATATCAGATATGAGCACTGAGATTATGAAATTATAAAAAATGTTATGGAGTTGTAAAGGGAAGTTGTATGTTTTATTATGAGACAGTAAGTCAGTTTATTAATATGAGTGATACGATTGCTGAGATGGTGAAAAATATACACTTTGTAGGGGAATTGTACAGGGAAGTTGTAAGCAAGTTATGAGACAGATGTGGTTCTGTTCCAATTTTCAATGTCCAACGGCTATTAGTACGTGGCCACAGTCAGTATATTGATATAGGGAAGTTGTAACTAAGCAAGTTCCTGTATGTCACATAGTCAGCTTTATTAACCTGCATGGGCAAATTCATGGTCACATGGCCAGGAAAAACTTGTGGCCCATACACATGTGATCAGGAGGAAAAACTCCTGGCCCCATGCACATGTGATCAGGAGGAAAAACTCCTGACCCCATACACGTGATCAGGAGGAAAAACTCCTGGCCCCATACACATGTTATCAATACAGGCCTAAACAGGACTAAACAGTCAGTCAATAAAAATGGTCAATCCACAGAGGCAAACCACGACACACTACTTATGAACAAACAACCACATGTTAACATAGTCAGTCAGTTAGTCAATTCAGCTCAATGCTAGCGTCCATAGACAGTCGTACCATTACTACAGCTCAATGCTAGCATCCATAGACAGTCGTACCATTACTACAGCTCAATGCTAGCATCCATAGACAGTTGTACCATTACTACAGCTCAATGCTAGCATCCATAGACAGTCGTACCATTACTACAGCTCAATGCTAGCATCCATAGACAGTCGTACCATTACTACAGCTCAATGCTAGCATCCATAGACAGTCGTACCATTACTACAGCTCAATGCTAGCATCCATAGACAGTCGTACCATTACTACAGCTCAATGCTAGCATCCATAGACAGTCGTACCATTACTACAGCTCAATGCTAGCATCCATAGACAGTCGTACCATTACTACAGCTCAATGCTAGCATCCATAGACAGTCGTACCATTACTACAGCTCCTCCTCTGATGCTGTATGTTAACTACATGAAATGTAAATAGATGTGTTTAGTGTTAGTAACTACATGTTAACATACAGTCATTTTGTCTGTCGGTCAGTCAATACATATTGCTCAATGCTAGCCTCCACAAATATACCACCATTACGCATCATCTCCCAGCTGCTAATACTGTACGTTAGCTAGATTTGATCACTCAGGTCCTATAAATAGGTGTGTTTAGTGATTGCAGCTTCCATTTCTAGACTACCTAGCTAGATACAGATCCTCCATTTCTAGACTACCTAGATAGATACAGATCCTCCATTTCTAGACTACCTAGATAGATACAGATCCTCCATTTCTAGACTACCTAGATAGATACAGATCCTCCATTTCTAGACTACCTAGATAGATACAGATCCTCCATTTCTAGACTACCTAGATAGATACAGATCCTCCATTTCTAGACTACCTAGATAGATACAGATCCTCCATTTCTAGACTACCTAGATAGATACAGATCCTCCATTTCTAGACTACCTAGATAGATACAGATCCTCCATTTCTAGACTACCTAGCTAGATACAGATCCTCCATTTCTAGACTACCTAGATAGATACAGATCCTCCATTTCTAGACTACCTAGCTAGATACAGATCCTCCATTTCTAGACTACCTAGATAGATACAGATCCTCCATTTCTAGACTACCTAGCTAGATACAGATCCTCCATTTCTAGACTACCTAGATAGATACAGATCCTCCATTTCTAGACTACCTAGCTAGATACAGATCCTCCATTTCTAGACTACCTAGATAGATACAGATCCTCCATTTCTAGACTACCTAGCTAGATACAGATCCTCCATTTCTAGACTACCTAGCTAGATACAGATCCTCCATTTCTAGACTACCTAGCTAGATACAGATCCTCCATTTCTAGACTACCTAGCTAGATACAGATCCTCCATTTCCAGACTACTGGCTGATTGGTTGACTGGCTGACAGACTGGCTGGCTGTCTGATTGGTTGACTGGCTGACAGACTGGCTGGCTGGCTGATTGGTTGACTGGCTGACAGACTGGCTGGCTGGCTGATTGGTTGACTGGCTGACAGACTGGCTGGCTGATTGGTTGACTGGCTGACAGACTGGCTGGCTGGCTGATTGGTTGACTGGCTGGCTGATTGGTTGACTGGCTGGCTGATTGGTTGACTGGCTGACAGACTGGCTGGCTGATTGGTTGACTGGCTGGCTGATTGGTTTACTGGCTGACAGACTGGCTGGCTGGCTGATTGGTTGACTGGCTGACAGACTGGCTGGCTGATTGGTTGACTGGCTGACAGACTGGCTGGCTGATTGGTTGACTGGCTGACAGACTGGCTGGCTGATTGGATAAAAGTCTTTATATATGCCATTTAGCAGACGCTTTTATCCAAAGTGACGTAGTCATGTGTGCATACATTTTACATATGCGGTGCCCCAGCGGGAATCGAACACCACGACCCTTGTCGTTGCAGGAGACATGTTTTACGGACTGAGCCACACAGGACTACGTCCGTACAACAACGTTAACCTATCAGGCCTACTGTATGCTGCACTACTCCCATCTCTTGTCTCTGTGTCGTCTTTCTGTCCCCAGTTTGTGGAAGTGGAAGGACAGATCACTTCCTTGGTGGATCTGTATCCCTCCTTCCTAAGGAAGGGTTACCGGCGGGAAATTTTTATAGCTATAGTGTGCTCCATAAGCTATCTTCTGGGACTTACCATGGTTACTAGGGTAAGTACTATCTTCTAGTAGTATACTTCAACTTTTTACACTGATATCATAATATACAGTATCACAAGTGTCCAGCCCAGTCCAGAACCTTAGCTACACCCTAACGAATATAAAATAATCTTACTAAAATTAAGCTACACCCTAATGAATATGAAATATGGCTGTAGAATAGCCTCTGCTATTACCAGTCTCTTTATTATTCCATAACAATGCAGGCTATAGCCATATTAGGGCATCACAGTAACATCACCACATGTTCAATACAGTAAATACAGCGCCTTCAGAAAGTATTCATACCCCTTGACTTATTCCACATGTTGTTGTGTTACAGCCTGAATTCAAAATTGAATAAAACATGTTTTACCCATGTACACGCAATACCCCATTATGACAAAGTGAAAAAAATATTTTTTAGAAATGTTGGCAAATTTATTGAAAATGATATACAGAATTAGCTCTTTTACATAAGTATTCACACCCCTGAGTCAATACTTTGTAGAAGCACCTTTGGCAGCGATTACAGCTGTGAGTCTTTCTGAGTCTTTTAAGAGCTTTCCACACCTGGATTGTGCAACATTTGCCCATTCTTGTTTTCAAAGTTCTTCAAGCTCTGTCAATTGGTTGTTGATTGTTGCCATTTTCAGGTCTTGCCATAGTTTTTCAAGTAGATTTAAGTCAAAACTCAGGAACATTCACTTTCTTCTTGGTAAGCAACTCCAGTGTAGATTTGGCCTTGTGTTTTAGGATATTGTCCTGCTGAAAGGTGAATTCATCTCCCAGTGTCTGGTGGAAAGCAGACTGAACCAGGTTTTCCTCTAGGATTTTGCCTGTGCTTAGCAACATTCCATTTTTTTTTTTATCCTGAAAAACTCCCCAGTCCTTAATGATTACAATCATACCCATAACATGATGCAGCCACCCCATGCTTGAAAATATGAAGAGTGGTACTCAGTGATGGGTTGTGTTGGATTTGCCCCAAACATATAGTTAATTTCTTTGCCACATATTTTGTAGTATTACTTTAGTGCCTTATTGCAAACAAGATGCATGTTTTGGAATACTTGTATTCTGTACAGGCTTCCCTCTTTTTTCTCTGTCAATTTAGGTTAGTATTGTGGAGTAACTACAATGTTGTTGATCCATCCTAAGTTTTCTCCTTTTACAACCATTAAACTCTATAACTGTTTTAAAGTCACCATTGGCCTCATGGTGAAATATAGGGATATAAGTCATCTTTTTTTTTTTACCCATCTACCAACAGGTGTCCTTCTTTGCGAGGCATTGGAAAACCTCCCTGGTCTTTGTGGTTGAATCTGTGTTTGAAATTCACTGCTCGACTGAGGGACCTTACAGATAATTGTATGTGTGGGGTACAGAGATGAGGTAGCCATTAAAAAATCATGTTAAACACTATTATTGCACACAAAGTGAGCTCATGCAACTTATGTGACTTGTTAAGCACATTTTTTACTCCTGAACTTATTTAGGCTTGCCATAAGAAAGGGGTTGAATACTTATTGACTCAAGACATTTCAGCTGTTCATTTTTAATTCATTAGTACATATTTCGAAAAACATGATTCCATATTATGGGGTATATTGTGTGTAGGCCAGTAACAAATAAATCTCTATTTAATCCATTTTAAATTCAGGCTGTAACATAACAAAATGTGGAGATAGTTGAGGGGTGTGAATACATTCTGAAGGCAATGTAGCTACACCTTTAATGTGAATAGAAAATGGTCTTGTGGAGCTTTTAAACCTCAAATTCCCCCAGCAACAAGAGTCCCATACATACAGTTCCACTTTCCCCTTTCCTGTCTTCTCATGCCAGTCCCTCACAATAGCACCACTCCAAATATGCTGCTGTGGCCTGAGCTTCCCAGTAGCCTACTGTATTTCGGTCTATTTAGAGAAATATTTGGCTCACACATATAACTCACTCTCTTTTATCTCCACTCTGAGAAACTGAAACTGTCAGTCACTTTCTGGGAAGCTCATCTCAAACCAGGGCATCAGAGCTGTAAAAAGTAATAGCTATCTAGCTATACTTGGAGATACTGTGCTGTGTCCCTGCCTCTCAGACTTACAATGTGGAAACAAGCATGTGATGACCCTCAGAAAGATCAAACCCACCACAGTCCCTGACTCCCTAATCCTACCCCACTAAAGCCTCCTAGACAGCGAGGGAGTCAGGGACTTGCTGCTTTATGCGATTTCAGACCACAGTAGCCTGTTTTTTTTCCATGACATCACAATCTCATGTTGCCTCTCACTGAGTGCTCTGTTGAGGGTTGGAACTAGGGACGGCTCGGTTCCATTGGGCGTTGGAACATGGCTGCGTCCCAAATAGCACCCTATTCCTAATTTAGATAAAGTGTACTATGTAGGCTCAAACTGCGCTATGTAGGGAGTAGGGTGCCATTTGTGACGTAGACATTTATTCTCCCGCCACTACACTCTTAAAAAAAAAAAAAAGGTGCTATGTAGAATCTAAAATGGTTCTTCAGCTGTCCCCATAGGATAACCTTTTTGAAGAACCCATTTTGGTTCCAGGGAGAACCCTTTTGTGTTCCATGTAGAACAGACGGGTTCTCCTATGGGGACAGCTGAAGAACCCCTTTGGAACCCTTTTTTCTAAGAGTGTAACCTAGGGGCCTACTCAGTCACTAGCCTGAGATCTACTATCTGTAAAGCTGTAAATCTATGCATGGAATCCTACATTCACACATGCCCAAGCACTAAATCATGCTAATTTCTCTCTCCCACAGGGTGGCATGTATGTGTTTCAACTCTTTGACTACTATGCAGCCAGCGGTGTGTGCCTTTTGTGGGTTGCATTCTTTGAATGTATTGCTGTAGCCTGGGTTTATGGTACGTGTCCTCTGGAATATAATGCCCTGTCTACGTATGTCTGTATAGGAGCTGTGGTCCTTAAATGTCCTCGGGCTCTGTCAGTGAAATACAATCACAACTACTCCCGACTATATAGAGATGTTACAGTTCTGTCTCAAATGCAACAAATACATTTTTTATCTCTGTATCAATTTACTGTTGCATTATATCAACTGACACCCACCATAAAATACATTTAGACCTAGACACAGAATATGTGGCAGTGTCACAGCATAAAGAGAAACATGAGCTGGAATACTGTGTGCATCACAAATGGCACCCTATTTCCTATATAGTGGGCGTCTTTTGACCACAGCCCTATGGGCCCAGGTCAAAAGTAGTGCACTATAAAGGGAATATGGGGTACCATTTGGGAGGCACACTTTACGTAAATCTGACCAAATTCTCTATTTATTTTTTCTCTTCCCATCAGGCGTTGATAATTTCTATGATGCGATTGAAGACATGATTGGCTACAGACCAAACCCCTGGATGAAATGGAGCTGGTCTTTTATCACACCTCTTCTTTGTGTGGTGAGTCTATGTTCATTAATACTGACTTCGTCCCAAATGGTACCCTTCTGTATTTTCTACCCTATGGGCCCTAGTCAAAAGAAGTGCACTACATATGGAATAGGGTGCCATTTGGGACGTAACCCTACTAACCTCCCATACTGAAAGGATAGAGAATGATATATCTGCAAATGTCTGTCATCCCTTCCTCCCCCACTCAAAACGTTATACTACTATAACAGCAGTGTGTGTCCATCTGTCCGTCCGTCCGTCCGTCCTACGATCATTTGCTTAACAGAAGTGGCCAGGCTCTGTAACATCACATCCCCTCCTGTGTGGTTAAAGGGTAACTGGTGACCCTGCATCCCTGGTGGTTAAAGGGTAACCTGTGGACCTGCGTCCCTGGTGGTTAAAGGGTAACCATTGGCCCTGCGTCCCTGGTGGTTAAAGGGTAACCATTGGCCCTGCGTCCCTGGTGGTTAAAGGGTAACCTGTTGCCCTGTGTCCCTGGAGGTTAAAGGGTAACCTGTTGCCCTGTGTCCCTGGAGGTTAAAGGGTAACCTGTTGCCCTGTGTCCCTGGAGGTTAAAGGGTAACCTGCGGCCCTGGTGGCTAAAGGTTAAAGGGTAACCTGCGGCCTTGGTGGCTAAAGGTTAAAGGGTAACCTGCGGCCCTGGTGGCTAAAGGTTAAAGGGTAACCTGCGTCCCTGTAAGTTAAAGATTGAAGGGTAACCTGCGGCCCGGCGTCCCATGCTGTGTGTGCCTTCTGGATTAAAACTGTTGAGGCATTTGGGAAATGTGGTGCTTGGCTCCGTCCGGAGGCTAATCCTGTTTAATCCCGTTGAATCTCATGTGTCTTAACGACCAGGAAACATAGTGCTATTTGTTCTCTTGAGACGGACTAAGGAGAACTCAAAGAGAATGAAAGGGACTAAGGAGAATTTGAGGAGACTGTGTGTTAGTGGATGTCAATTACTACCAGCTCTGATATTATTATAACGTTAATCATAATCGGATATTGCTATAGCATTACTATCAATTACGTCAATAATTATTTTCATTTTCATTTGTTTTCCAAAATGTTCATGAAACAATAGGTGTTTGTTTGAAGGAAATGAGAGACTCTGTTTGCATCATTTAAAAAATTTTTTTTTTTTTTTTTTTTTTTTTACAAAACATAAAGGGGCCATCAAGTATCGTATTACTGAGAACAAGGAGGTTTTCAGGTAGATCCCTTGTTTTGAAACGGATAGTTAGCTAGTGCAAGTTGGCACTGCAAATGTACAAGAACGCCAAACCGTTCCCTCATTGTCAGACATTGGAGAATGTGAGTTACCATTAATACATTTACCCTCCATTGGTGTTTTCTCTCTGCCTCCAGGGTTGCTTCGTCTTCTCCTTGGTCAAATACAAACCTTTGACGTACAACAAGGTTTACGAGTACCCCGACTGGTCCATCGGTGTGGGCTGGACTCTGGCCCTGGCTTCTATGATCTGTATTCCTATGGTGGTGGTCATCAAGATCATTCAGTCCGATGGACCACTCATAGAGGTTAGTACACAACTCCTATAACCCCAGACCCCTAAACCCTACTCCTAGGTTCTAGACTGTACACCCTAAGCCCTAGCCCCTACCCCTAGGTTCTAGACTGTACACCCTAAGCCCTAGCCCCTACCCCTAGGTTCTAGACTGTACACCCTAAGCCCTAGCCCCTACCCCTAGGTTCTAGACTGTACTCCCTAAGCCCTAGCTCCTACCCCTAGGTTCTAGACACTACACCCTAAGCCCTAGCCCCTACCCCTAGGTTCTAGACACTACGGCCTAGCTCCTACCCCTAGGTTCTAGACTGTACACCCTAAGCCCTAGCCCCTACCCCTAGGTTCTAGACTGTACACCCTAAGCCTTAGCCCCTACCCCTAGGTTCTAGACACTACACCCTAAGCCCTAGCCCCTACCCCTAGGTTCTAGACTGTACACCCTAAGCCCTAGCCCCTACCCCTAGGTTCTAGACTGTACACCCTAAACCCTAGCCCCTACCCCTAGGTACTTCATGTAGATCAGATTTTTTTTATATAGCAGGTATAAGTAATATGGTAGTAGCTTAATCTTGACCTCTGACCTCTGACTAATATACTGTACCAAAGTTGTGTTCAAGCCAGTAGAAGTCGGTGAGTCTAGTGGTCATTTCTCATGTTGCTCCATCTGTAACGGGTACACTTGCCATCCTATAATCATACTTGGACAGTATATTCGTATTAAACAGAGCTCTTCTTTTTGTCCTCGTCCAGAGGATCAAGGCCGTGGCGGCTCCGCTGGGAGGTGCTAGCTCCCGTCCAGTCGACCACCGTCCCAAGGGCATGTCTGCCGAGCTGGCCTACCCCCTGGACCCCAACGGGAACAACGGCCTGATCAAGCCCACCCACACTATTGTAGAAACTATGATGTGAGCGCTCTCTGTGAGAGGAACGAATTCAAAAAATTACCCGCTTTCTATGTTATTATACTATATTATCACTAAACTAGTTGTAGGACCAGGTTTACATTGCTATGTATCTGCACTAGGAGTCTTCTTTTTGTTTTGTTTTCTACAGAGGAAGTTACGTTATTGGTTTTCTGTTTCTGTTTTTAATATTTTTTTATTAAACTATTGTTATTAATATTACTGTTATTACATTTGATGTAGCTAGAAGGAAATATTAGATTTCCAAGCCACTTGGAGCAGCAGAATCGGTACATGTTCCATTTGTACTTCTTCTTTCCTGTAGAACTGTAAGTGTCCGTCTCTATTTTAGGAATCGTAAAACAAACAAACAAAAGAGAAGAAAATCCATAAAACAAAGAAAGGTCCGTATAAAACCGTAAGAACTAAACGTGTGTCATGTTTTGAGCAGTAACATTTGACTATGTTATGTTTGTATCTAGATCAACCTAGCCCCTCTCTTCTCAGCTTAACTAATGTCTATAGTATGATAATATCGTGGAGGTGGTGCCCCTTGTATACAGTGAGATTAGTCGAGTGTGTTTTGTCGTCGATGTTTGTTGTAAAATTACAGCTGAACCTGAACGTACCTCCACTAAGCTGCGTTCAGGGTCCAGAGCATCTCATCTACAGTTGCGGGCCACTAAAAAGTTAGGGTTTTAAAATCCTGTACCGGTCTGCAGTTCTGTTTTTTTGACACAAACTATTTGCTAGAAGGTACTTGAGCGCCTTGCAGCAATTGTTCTGTCGGTGTATATATAACACTGCAGCGCTACCTAACCTTTTTAGTGCCGGCAACTGTAACTTGTTCTGACTGTGGAGGTACAGACCTGCCTTCCCTGTACAGTGTTAAGTATACATACATACAGTCAGTCCAACTCAATTTTAAACTAGACTATACTATGCTGGTGAAGGACACTATTGCTACATACCATCCATCCCAGTGCATAGAGTAGCTACATCATACGTGTTTAAAGTCCGTGATTTATTCTTTGCACTTAATAATGAAGTGAGTTTTCCTTTATTCTTAGAGGACATGACATAGTGGCAAGTAAATAATAATCACAAAACATCACAATGTATAAATATCTAAAGAACCTGCCATAATGACTTTATGCATTAATGTAAACTCCCCCATACAGTAAATATTGATCATTTAAGGAACCATTCAAAATGCAAGCAGACCGCTTCTCAATCACATTAATCAGATCTTTCTATTGAATTTCTGCAGGCTAGGTCAATGTACATTCTGATGTAATGATAATAAATATGGTAATTAATTAATATACTAACTTGTGCTATCCACTTCATCCAGCCTTTTCACACTCCCTATATATCGGTCGTCATATCTAAGCTTAGTTTTAAATATTATATTATTACAGCTTTTCAAAGAGGCAGAAACAATTCAAACAAAGCCTGTTGGGATTTGAAGCATTATGATTCACAATGCGAAGATATTCTTCTTTGAATGGAATGTTGAAATGTGAAACCCCATGTAGTGAACTGATGCTTCGGTTAATTCTATTACGTAGAAAAAATTGTTCTCTTTTTTTATTTTGTTGTATAAAATTAAAACTTTTGGTTTATTTTACTTTGATTGTTTTTCAATCACGTTTTTCCCTTTTTGTATTCAAAATGTAAAATGACCACCCCGTCTCCAGTTACTAATACTTCCTGAGGATGAATAGTCATTTAACAACTTACTGTTAATCAACAAAAACTTCAATTTGTAATGTGCAATACTTCGTAGAAAGATATTTTTTCACTCTGTTTTTCAAATAGGTGGTACTTTTAACTCTGTAGTGAGAAAATACAAAAACACTTGCTAAAACAATGCGAGAGGCAAAATTACTACAATTTCAATGAAAACCACAAACTCTTATGCCATAATATCAACAAACAAACAACGTTCAATGCAGTAGTATCGCTTTCTGTTATAACACACACAGAATTTGATTAATCTTTATCAAAAAATATTAAAATGAAAGAATATCTGAAGTTGAAATGAAAAGTAATCCTGCCATTTTATAATTACTGACTCAATGATTATTTGGTAGTCTGAATTGGCCTGTGAGGTATAGGTGACATTCTGAAATGATGCTGCCACCAAACATAGGCCTTTCTATCTACCATAGTGCTGTTTGTTTGTACAGAAGATGTATTATGTCGCGCAGAAACGAACCGCTAGTAGTTAGCTAGCTAGGTACCTGTAACGAACCGCTAGTAGTTATCTAGCTAGGTACCTGTAACGAACCGCTAGTAGTTATCTAGCTAGGTACCTGTAACGAACCGCTAGTAGTTATCTAGCTAGGTACCTGTAACAAACCACTAGTAGTTTCTCATGTGTAGTGTACCTGTAACGAACCGCTAGTAGTTATCTAGCTAGGTACCTGTAACGAACCGCTAGTAGTTATCTAGCTAGGTACCTGTAACGAACCGCTAGTAGTTATCTAGCTAGGTACCTGTAACGAACCGCTAGTAGTTATCTAGCTAGGTACCTGTAACGAACCGCTAGTAGTTATCTAGCTAGGTACCTGTAACGAACCGCTAGTAGTTAGCTAGCTAGGTACCTTACAGGTGTTGTATCAAAGAAGCTTACTGAAAAACCAAATGAGAAGACATTATTACAGTGAAGATATTGCCACCCAGTCCATCGCTGGAGATTGGAGAAGTCTCCGGATGTGTCCTAAATGGCATAGGTCTCTGGTCAAAAGTAGTGCACTAAATAGGGAATAGGGTGCCATTTGGATTACATCTTCCATTTCCATTGAAATTAGCTGTCTATAATCAGATCCCTACAGATAGAAAACATAATGTTAAACTTATTTAACTCTCCTGCCTCATACATTACATGTCATTACATACCAGCCCTTCCTTTTTAAGAATGTACAAGGGGAAATGTTTTTAATCCATGAAGAAGAAACATTTTTCAAATACAATTTGAAAGATTTTATTTTTTATTTCTATGGCGCTAAATTACCTGTAAAGCAAAAATGTGTATTTAAAACAGGGTTTTACTGAGAAAAACGTTAAACCTTTTTATTTCTTAATAAATAAATAAAATCTGTTGAAAAAATATTTTGCTTTTCTCATGTGTAGTGTCCTTTAGTGAGTCTATAGACCCCAGAATAAAGCAGGGAATTTGCACTTTAGTCACTCAACATCATCATGACCCCTATAATAAAAAAATTATAATTTAATTGGATTTATAGAGCACTTTTCAAAGCGCTTTACATAGTAAGGGGCGAAACTCACCTAACCTCATCCACCACCAATGTGCAGCACCTACTTGGGTGAAGCCATGGCAGCCATTTTGAAAAATAAATCTCACCACACAACAGCTCTCATGGTGGAGAGGTGAGGACCTATTGCTGGGGAGTATGGACCCAGTTCTCCCTCCCCAACACTAGGGGGCGAAAGCCTCCACACCCACAGGCTTATCCAGGACAGTTTAGCCTCTTGTTCACTATGACCCCACAACAATGTTGGTTCCAAGGCAGACTTTTTCAGTTCTGCACACTGGCTACTGTACGACTTAAGATGTATAGTTAGTAGTACACATTAAACATTGTGATTTAGTGTCATAAGAGTGTTGATGCATACTTAAAAAGGGCATTAAGAATACTTTTGAATCCAGGTAAATCCCATTGTCCTGTCCCTCTTATCATCAAATTGACTGTAGCAATTAAAATGAAAGGTGCCTATAGATGTGTTAGCTTGAAATTGAAAATGGACCTCTCCCACATTTTATATAAAGATACATACCACTTCGTAGGCCAGAATAGGGCCGACAGAAGTGATTAGCTGGTTATTTGCCAACCATGAAACAAAATCATGGTTACAAACTAAATCTTTCATTTGGATGAATGTTACACTATCGTATAACAAATATGTATCTGCTGAAATACTAAATGGCATTTCAGAATGACTGCGAAGATGAAATCAAGAAAAATGCATCTTCCCATTACTTTAATGCCACGATAGTCCATTATTATAAATCATAAACACATCAGGTATGCAAGCCACACATTACTTTTGAAATTGAACACTTAGAAAATCAAGTTAAACCTAATGCTTTGTATCTGTCTTGGAATAAGAATTACCCATGGAGGCCTTGGAGAAAATCCATAGCCTGGTCCCAGATCATGTTTGTGCTGTCTTGTCAACCGCTATGGTCCCGACTCACCATAGGCATTAACAAAAAAGCACAAACAGATCGGGGACCATGCTAGAGAATCCATGCCTCAACAATCAGATTACCAATGCAGCACCACATCTGCTGCCTTTTGATCCGGCTATGGCGTGGTGAACATCCAATGGACTTGGTAGTGAACATCCAATGGACTTGGTGGGTTGGCTATAGCTTCTAACAGCCTCTCTCCTATTTCTCTCTCCCAATCACCTTATAAAGACCAAACTGATTGATGTGGTAATATGTGACCTCTATTGCACCACTGTTCTTCATACCATTGCTTTGTGCAGTTATTTACTGGTTTTTACATTTCTAGTGATGAAAAAAAAGCATATTTTTAGTAAGTGTCCTTCGCTTTGACAGGTGACATTTGTAATTTGACAACTTTGTGAGGGGAAAATAAAAATAAAAATATTTTAAAAAATGTATTGTGTATATATTATTTCATATATATATATATATATATATATATATATAAGACAACATCAGAAACCAGGTATCATGTACGCTTTAATAATGGTTATAATACTTGGACTATAATTAAGCAATAAGACACGAGGTGGTGTGGTATATTGACCATTCTGAAGCGCGACGCGAAGCAGAGTGCCTGGATACAGCCCTTACGTATATTGGCCATATACCATAAACTCCTGAGATGCCTTATTGCTATTATAAAACTGGCTACCAACATAAATAGAACACTAAACAAGTATTTTTTGCATCATACCCGTGGTAAAGTGCATTCGGAAAGTATTCAAACCCCTTGACTTTTTCCACATTTTGTTACATTACAGCCTTATTCTAAAATGGATATATATATTTTTTAATCCTCATTAATCTACACACAATACCCCATAATGACAAAGCGAAAACAGGTTAGAAATTGTTGCAAATGTATATACAGTACCAGTCAAAAGTTTGGAGACACCTATTCATTCAAGGGTTTTTCTTTATTTCTACTATTTTCTACATTATATATATTTTATAATTGAGATTCTTCAAATAACCACCCTTTGCCTTGATGACAGCTTTGGCAAACTCTTGGCATTCTCTCAACCAGCTTCATGAGGAATTATTTTCCAACAGTCTTGAAGGAGTTCCCACATATGCTGAGCACTTGTTGGCTGCTTTTCCTTCACTCTGCCGTCCGACTGATCCCAAACCATCTCAATTGGGTTGAGGTTGGGTGATTGTGGAGGCCAGGTCATCTGATGCAGCACTCCATCACACACCTTGGTCAAATAGCCCTTACAAATCAAATCCAATCAAATCAAATTTTATTGGCCACATGCACCGAATACAACAGGTGCAGACATTACAGTGAAATGCTTACTTACAGCCCTTAACCAACAGTGCATTTATTTTAAATAAAAAAGTAAAATAAAACAACAACAAAAAAGTGATGAGAAATAAAGAGCAGAAGTAAAATAAAATAACAGTAGGGAGGCTATATATACAGGGGGGTACCGGTGCAGAGTCAATGTGCAGTGGCACCGGCTAGTTGAGGTAGTTGAAGTAATATGTACATGTGGGTAGAGTTAAAGTGACTATGCATAAATAATTAACAGAGTAGCAGCAGCATAAAAAGATGGGGTGGGGGGTGGGGGTGGGGGGGCAGTGCAAATAGTCCGGGTAGCCATGATTAGCTGTTCAGGAGTCTTATGGCTTGGAGGTAGAAGCTGTTGAGAAGTCTTTTGGACCTAGACTTGGCACTCCGGTACCACTTGCCGTGCGGTAGCAGAGAGAACAGTCTATGACTAGGGTGGCTGGAGTCTTTGACAATTTTGAGGGCCTTCCTCTGACACCGCCTGGTATAGAGGTCCTGGATGGCAGGAAGCTTGGCCCCAGTGATGTACTGGGCCGTACACACTACCCTCTGTAGTGCCTTGCGGTCGGAGGCCGAACAGTTGCCATACCAGGCGGTGATGCAACCAGTCAGGATGCTCTCGATGGTGCAGCTGTATAATTTTTTGAGGATCTGAGGACCCATGCCAAATCTTTTCAGTCTCCTGAGGGGGAATAGGCTTTGTCGTGCCCTCTTCACGACTGTCTTGGTGTGTTTGGACCATGATAGTTTGTTGGTGATGTGGACACCAAGGAACTTGAAGCTCTCAACCTGTTCCACTACAGCCTCGTCGATGAGAATGGTGGCGTGCTCAGTCCTCTTTTTTTTCCTGTAGTCCACAATCATCTCCTTTGTCTTGGTCACGTTGAGGGAGAGGTTGTTATCCTGGCACCACACGGCCAGACCTCTGACCTCCTCCCTATAGGCTGTCTCATCGTTGTCGGTGATCAGGCCTACCACTGTTGTGTCGTCGGCAAACTTAATGATGGTGTTGGAGTCGTGCCTGGCCATGCAGTCACGGGTGAACAGGGAGTACAGGAGGGGACTGAGCACGCACCCCTGAGGGGCCCCCGTGTTGAGGATCAGTGTGGCAGATGTGTTGTTACCTACCCTTACCACCTGGGGGCGGCCCGTCAGGAAGTCCAGGATCCAGTTGCAGAGGGAGGTGTTTAGTCCCAGGATCCTTAGCTTAGTGATGAGCTTTGAGGGCACTATGGTGTTGAATGCTGAGCTGTAGTCAATTAATAGCATTCTCACGTAGGTGTTCCTCTTGTCCAGGTGGGAAAGGGCAGTGTGGAGTGCAATAGAGATTGCATCATCTGTGGATCTGTTGGGGCGGTATGCAAATTGGAGTGGGTCTAGGGTTTCTGGGATATTGGTGTTGATGTGAGCCTTGACCAGCCTTTCAAAGCACTTCATGGCTACAGACGTCAGGGCTACGGGTTGGTAGTCATTTATACAGGTTATCTTAGTGTCCTTGGGCACGGGGACTATGGTGGTCTGCTTGAAACATGTTGGTATTACAGACTCAGTCAGGGACATGTTGAAAATGTCAGTGAAGACACTTGCCAGTTGGTCAGCACATGCTCGGAGTACACGTCCTGGTAATCCGTCTGGCCCTGCGGCCTTGTGAATGTTGACCTGCTTAAAAGTCTTACTCACATCAGCTATGGAGAGTGTGATCACATAGTCATCCGGAACAGCTGGTGCTCTCATGCATGCTTCAGTGTTGCTTGCCTCGAAGCGAGCATAGAAGTGGTTTAGCTCGTCAGGAAGTCTTGTGTCACTGGGCAGCTCGCGGCTGTGCTTCCCTTTGTAGTCTGTAATAGTTTTCAAGCCCTGCCACATCCGACGAGCGTCAGAGCCAGTGTAGTATGATTCAATCTTAGTCCTGTATTGACTCTTTGCCTGTTTGATGGTTTGTCGGAGGGCATAGCGGGATTTCTTATAAGCGTCCGGGTTAGAGTCCCGCTCCTTGAAAGCGGCAGCTCTACCCTTTAGCTCAGTGCGGATGTTTCCTGTAATCCATGGCTTCTGGTTGGGGTATGTACGTACGGTCACTGTGGGGACGACATCATCGATGCACTTATTGATGAAGCCAGTGACTGATGTGGTGTACTCCTCAATGCTATCTGAAGAATCCCGGAACATATTCCAGTCTGTGCTAGCAAAACAGTCCTGTAGCTTAGCATCTGCGTCATCTGACCACTGTTTTATTAACCGAGTCACTGGTGCTTCCTTCTTTAGTTTTTGCTTATAAGCAGGAATCAGGAGGATAGAGTTATGGTCAGATTTGCCAAATGGAGGGCGAGGGAGAACTTTGTATGCGTCTCTGTGTGTGGAGTAAAGGTGGTCTAGAGTTTTCTTTCCTCTGGTTAAACATTTAACATGCTGGTAGAAATTAGGTAGAACGGATTTAAGTTTCCCTGCATTAAAGTCCCCGGCCACTAGGAGCGCTGCCTCTGGATGAGCGTTTTCCTGTTGACTTATGGCCTTATACAGCTCATTCAGTGCAATCTTAATGCCAGCATTGGTTTGTGGTGGTAAATAGACAGCTATGAAAAATATAGATGAAAACTCTCTTGGTAAATAGTGTGGTCTACAGCTTATCATAAGATACTCTACCCCAGGCGAGCAAAACCTTGAGACTTCCTTAGTATTTGATTTTGTGCACCAGCTGTTGTTTACAAATATACACAGACCGCCACCCCTTGTCTTACCGGAGTCAGCCGTTCTATCCTGCCGATGTAGCGTATAGCCCGCTAGCTGTATGTTGTCCATGTCGTCATTCAGCCACGACTCGGTGAAACACAAGATATTACAGTTTTTAATGTCCCGTTGGTAGGATAACCGTAATCTTAGGTCATCCAATTTATTCTCAAATGATTGAAGATTGGCTAATAGGATTGATGGAAGAGGCAGTTTACTCGCTCGCCGTCGGATCCTTACAAGGCACCCCGACCTACGTCCACGATATCTCCGTCTCTTTCTCATGCGAATGACGGGATTTGGGCCTTGTCGGGTGTCTGTTGGATATCCTTCGCGGCCGCCTCGTTGAAGAAAAAATCTTCGTCCAATACGAGGTGAGTAATCGCTGTCCTGATATGCAGAAGCTCTTTTTGGTTATAAGAGACGATGGCAGAAACATTATGTACAAAATAAATTACAAATAACGTGGAAAAACACACATAATAGTACAATTGGTTAGAGGGCTGTAAAACGGCAGCCATCTTCTCCGGCGCCATTCTAAACACAGCCTGGAGGTGTGTTTTGGGTATTGTCCTGTTGAAAAACAAATGAAAGTCCCACTAAGCGCAAACCAGATGGGATGGCGTATCGCTGCAGAATGCTGTGGTAGCCATGCTGGTTGTGTGCCTTGAAATCTAAATAAATCACCAACAGTTTCACCAGCAAAGCACCTCCTACATACTTTACAGTGTGATATAACGTCTTGTCATAGTGTTGTGGGAACAAAGTTAAATCTGTTAGATAGGTAACTCTTGGTGCCACAGGGTCTGAATGCCAAGGATTCACGGTGGGAACCACACATGCGGAGATCATCTGTTCACCTACTCTGCGTCTCACAAAGACACGGCGGTTGGAAGCAAAAATCTCAAATTTGGACTCATCAGACCGAAGGACAGATTTCCACCGGTCTAATGTCCATTGCTCGTGTTTCTTGGCCCAAGCAAGTCTCTTCTTCCTATTGGTGTCCTTTAGTAGTGGTTTCTTTGCAGCAATTTGACCATGAAGGCCTGATTCACGCAGTCTCCTCTGAACAGTTGATGTTGAGATGTATCTGTTACTTGAACTCTGTGAAGCATTTATTTTGGCTGCAATTTGAGGTGCAGTTAACTCTAATGAACTTATCCCCTGCAGCAGAGGTAACTCTGGGTCTTCCTTTCCTGTGGTGGTCCTCATGAGAGACAGTTTCATCATAGCACATGGTTTTTGCGACTGCACTTGAATAAACAAAATTTTACGGATTGACTGACCTTCATGTCTTTAAGTAAAGATTGACTGTCGTTTTTCTTTGCTTATTTGAGCTGTTCTTGCCTTAATATGGACTTGGTCTTTTACAAAATAGGGCTATCTTCTGTATACCACCCCTACCTTGTCACAACACAACTGATTGGTTCAAATGCATTAAGAAGGAAAGAAATTCCACAAATTAACTTTTAACAAGGCACACCTGTTAATTGAAATGCATTCCAGGTGACTACCTCATGAAGCTGGTTGAGAGAATGCCAAGAGTGTACAAAGCAAAGAATGAAGGCAAAGGCAAAGAATCTAAAATATAACATGCATTTTGATTTGTTTAACACTTTTGGTTACTACATGATTCCATATGTGGTATTTCATAGTTTTACATGATTCCATATGTGGTATTTCATAGTTTTGATGTCTTCACTATTATTCTACAATGTAGAAAATAGTAAAAATAAAGAAAAATCCTTGAATGAGTAGGTGTGTTTAAACTTTTGACTGTATATAAAAAAACTGAGAAATACCTTCTTTACATAAGTATTCAGACCCTTCGAAAAGGCATTTGATAAAATTCGACTGGTGTTTATATATAAATGCCTGGAGCATTTCAATTTTGGAGAATCTCTTATAAAATGGGTCAAAATCATGTATAGGTGTAAAATAGTAAATAATGGCTATTTCTCAGAAAGTTTTAAACTGTCAAGAGGAGTGAAACAAGGTTGTCCACTATCGGCATATCTATTTATTGTGGCCATCGAGATGTTAGCTATTAAAATCAGATCCAATAATAATATCAGAGGATTAGAAATACAGGGCTTAAAAACAAAGGTGTCATTGTACGCTGATGATTCATGTTTTCTTTTAAATCCACTACTAGAATCCCTCCACAGCCTCATAGAGGATCTAGATACATTTTCTAACCTCTCTGGATTACAACCAAATTATGACAAATGTACTATATTACATATTGGATCACTAAAAAATAAAAATTTTACATTACCATGTAGTTTACCAATAAAATGGTCTGATGGTGATGTGGATATACGCGGAATACATATCCCAAAGGAAATAAATGATCTCACTTCAATACATTTTAATAGAAAGTTAGCAAAAATAGATAAGATCTTACTACCATGGAAAGGAAAATACCTGTCAATTTGTGGAAAAATCACCCTGATTAACTATTTAGTATTATCCCAGTTTACCTATTTGCTTATGGTCTTGCCTACGCCTAGCGAACAGTTTTTTAAATTATCTGAGAAAAAAATATTCAATTTTATTTGGAATGGCAAGCCAGACAAAATTAAAAGGGCATATTTATATAATGAATATGAATTCGGAGGACAGAAATTATTAAATATTAAAACATTAGACCTATCACTAAAAGCTTCAGTCATACAAAAGTTATACTTAAACCCGAACTGGTTCTCAAGCAAATTAGTAAGATTGTCTCACCCAATGTTCAAGAAAGGCCTTTTTCCCTTTATTCAGATTACAACAACTCATTTGCAGTTATTTGAAAAGGAAATAATCTCCCAAATATCACTATTTCTAAAACAAGCCATAGAAAGTTGGTTGCAATTTCAATTTAATCCTCCAGAAACGACAGAACAAATAATGCAACAAATATTGTGGTTAAATTCAAATATACTAATTGACAAAAAACCTTAATTTTTTGACAGAATGTTTAAAAAAGGTATAGTCTTCGTAAATGATATCATCGGTAGGACTGGTGGAGTTATGTCGCACATGCAGCTAACAAAAACATATGGAAATGTCTGCTCTACCCAAAATTACAACCAAATAATTGCAGCCTTACCGCAAAAGTGGAAGAGGAAAGTGAAAGGGGGAGAAAGTAAGGAACTTGTCTGTCGGCCTTGCATTAAAGAACATAATTGGTTAAGGAAAACTGTGATAAATAAAAAAGTATATCAGTTTCACTTAAGGACCAAAGGATTGACAGCTGTCCCATATAGATTGCAAAATAGTTGGGAAGAGATCTTTGACGTACCGATCCCATGACATAGTGTTTATGAACTGACACGCAAAACGACACCGGATTAAAAAATTAGAATCTTTCAATTTAAATTATTATATAAAATTCTTGCTACCAATAGAATGTTATTTATATGGGGGATACAATCTTCCCAGCTCTGCAGATTTTGCTGTGAAGAGACATAATCATTAGATCATTTGTTTTGGTTCTGTCCATTTGTAGCTTGTTTTTGGACACAGGTCCAGGAATGGCTAAAGGATTGCAATATTTACCTGGAGCTAACCTTGCAGATAGCATTACTGGGTGATCTGAAAAGTCATAGTCAATCAATCAATAATATAATAATACTTTTAGCAAAAATGTTTATTTTTAATTCACAATCTGTAGAAGCAATGAGAATAGAAAGGTTCAGAACTCTTGTAAAACATCACAGTACGGTTGAAATATATATGGCAAATAGAAATCCTATATGGATGGTGTTAAGAGATAGATGGGAGGTATTGAATAGAGTTGAAGGATGGGACTAATAACAAATAACAACAAATAATAACAAAGATATCTAATAATGTAAGCATACTGTGTCCATAATAAGTATATAGGTTGTATGTTGGGAGCTTTTGGGAAAGAGCACAGTTAGAAAGATATGGCATATAGAAGCAAACCGGATGGACATCATGAAAATGATCGGAGAGGTTGAGAGTAGAAGAAGTTCAGGAGCAAAAAAAAAAAAAAGTATATATATATAATAGAATTATTGTAAAATTAACTCTGTCCATAAGGTGTAGATAGTAAGTATAGATCGGAAGTAGAGGCCTGGGCATTGTTGTTCACTAATTTACTCCAAGTAGGGAAAGGATGGCGGGGTTGAAAAGTAATAAAGGGGAGTATATATATAAAAAAACATGGGGGATTGGAAGTGATGCAGACAATTACATTGATAGAAGATACAATCTATCTGCAATATTAAGCTGATCCATCCCCCCCCAAGAAAGAAAAAAAGAAAGAAAAATAAATAAATAAATTTAAAAAATAAAATAAAAATAGTATTCAGACCCTTTGCTATGAGACTCGAAATTGAGCTCAGGTTCATCTTATTTCCATTGATCATCCTTGAGATGTTTCTACAACTTGATTGGAGTCCACCTGTGGTAAATTCAATTGATTGCACATTATTTGGAAAGGCACACACCTGTCTATATTATGTCCCACAGTTGACAGTTCATGTCAGAGCAAAAACCAAGCCATGAGGTCGAAGGAGCTCCGAGACAGGATTGTGTCGAGGCACAGATCTGGGGAAGGGTACCAACACATTTCTGCAGCATTGAAGGTCCCCAAGAACACAGTGGCCTCCATCATTCTTAAATGGAAGAAGTTTGGAACCAACAAGACTCTTCCTAGAGCTGGCTGCCCGGCCAAACTGAGCAATCGGGGGAGAAGGGCCTTGGTCAGGGAGGTAACCAAGAACCCGATGGTCATTCTGACAGAGCTCCAGAGTTCCTCTGTGGAGATGGGAGAATCTTCCAGAAGGACAACCATCTCTGCAGCACTCCACCAATCAGGCCTTTATGGTAGAGTGGTCAGACGGAAGCCACTCCTCAGTAAAAGGCACATGACAGCCCGCTTGGAGTTTGCCAAAAGGCACCTAAAGGACTCTCAGACCATGAGAAACAACATTCTCTGGTCTGATGAAACCAAGATTGAACTCTTTGGCCTGAATGCCAAGCGTCACGTCTGGAGGAAACCTGGCACCATCCCTACGGTGAAGCATGGTGTTGGCAGCATCATGCTGTGGGGATGTTTTTCAGCGGCAGGGACTGGGAGACTAGTCAGGATCGAGGGAAAGATGAACGGAGAAAAGTACAGAGAGGTCCTTGATGAAAACCCGCTCCAGAGCGCTCAGGACCTCAGACTGGGGCGAAGGTTCACCTTCCAACAGGACCACGACCCTAAGCACACAGCCAAGACAATGCAGGAGTGGCTTCGGGACAAGTCTCTGAATGTCCTTGAGTGGCCCAGCCAGAGCCCGGACTTGAACCCGATCTAACATCTCTGGAGAGACCTGAAAATAGCTGTGCAGCGACGCTCCCCATCCAACCTGACAGAGCTTGAGAGGATCTGCAGAGAAGAATGGGAAAAACTCCCCAAATACAAATCAAATCAAAAATAATGTGTCACCTGCGCCGAATACAACAGGTGTAGACCTTACCGTGGTGTGCCAAGCTTGTAGCGCCATACCCAAGAAGACTTGAGGCTGTAATCGCTGCCAATGGTGCTTCAACAAAGTACAACGGTCTGAATACTTATGTAAATGTTATATTTAATTTTTTTTAATGTATTATTATTTGTTGGTCATTATGGGGTATTGTGTGTAGATTGGTGACGGAAAAAAACAATTTCATCAATTTTAGAATAAGGCTGTAACGTAACTAAATGTGGAAAAAGTCAAGGGGTCTGAATACTTTCCGAATGCACTATACAAATGGCTTGAATTCTGTTTCAGCCAATCAGCATCCAGGACCCAAACTAACCGGTTTATAATAGTCTTTGATGTAGGAGAAGCCTGGTGATCTTGCAGTGTGTCTTACACAATGACACAATGTCTTAACACACGGAGACAAAAGTTGATCAAACTCACTTCTTTACACCATGAACTACCAGCATTAAAAACATAAAATAAAAAATAAAAAAACACATAAAAACCCAAGTCTCAAACACTCATATGAGATTCCATTTGGCATAATAGCCCTTTGTTTTTCTTGGCTCTTGCTCAGTATGTAAAATACAGGTTATATTTCTTTAGCAGACTATGTGGGATGGGGGATCGATGAAAACAGTTTATTTTGGCTGCCAGTGGATATGTATAGTAATAATAACAATAATAACAATAATACATTTTATTTGCACCTTTCCAGATATCCAAGGACAGTTACACAGTAACACATAACATGGCAAATATAAACATGACAATAGTAAAAGCAAAGTGCATGACAACAGAGGGGCATGGCTCCCATTTTTGTTGCTGTCGCTAAATCAATAATACAATAAGGGACAAACAACAACAACAACAACTTCCAAGTACACCCTTACGTCCCTTCCACCAGGAAACAGTCCCTGTGGCTCTACGTCTTCAGATGTAGCGTTATAGTTGCTTCGGACAGAGATCAGGACAGAGGTCAGGGGGCAGAGAGGCAGCAGGAGCTCAGTGAAAACAGCAATATGGGCAGACGAAGCCTCATGATAAAACATCTGGGCTCCTATTCACAATGATTCTCTGAGCAGGTCCCCTCTGTCCATAATCTTATTTATTATAACCTAGAAGGCGAAACTGAATCCTATATCAACACTCCTACTCTGTGAACACAAGCACTGATCCCTGGCTTTGTTAGCCCTGGGGAAGACAGTCCATCCTTAAAATAACCGCAAGTTTAGTTTAGTTTTCCATTCTGTGTCTGACAGAATTCTCCAGAAATAGCTTTATTATGGCAGAGAATATCTTCTTGGAAATATTTGGTATTTATGATCTGTAATAACAAAAACGAAACCTATTTTCTCTTGTGTTCCTCTTATTCTTATCTTTATACAACTCAGATGTGCAGGAAGTTATAACTCTCTCTCTCTCTCTCTCTCTCTCTCTCTCTCGCTCTCTCTCTCTCTCTTGATCTTTCTCTTGATCTTTCTCTCTCTTTCTCTCTCTTGCTCTCTCTCTCTCTCTCTCGCTCTCTCTCCCTCTCTCTCTTGCTCTCTCTCTCTCTCTCTCTCTCTCTCTCTCTCTCTCTCTCTCTCTCTGATATTCTCTCTCTCTCTCTCTCTTGCTATCTCTCTCTCTCTCTCTCTCTCTCTCTCTCTCTCTCGCTCTCTCTCTCCTCTCTCTCTCTCTCTCTCTCTCTCTCTCTCTCTCTCTCTCTCTCTCTCTCTCTCTCTCTCTCTCTCTCTCTCTCTCTCTCTCTCTCTCTCTCTCTCTCTCTCTCTCTCTCTCTCTCTCTCTCTCGCGCTCTCTCGCTACCTCCCTAGAAATGTTGCTCTCTAGCTCATGTGACTGGGTTGGCTCGTTGCTTTCCTATGACTGGGTGAAAAAGTGTGTGACAGTTTAATTCTGGGTTCCTCTGATCTACTCTGCTCTGTCTATACCTGCTTCTGCTGTGTGCACCGTTAAGACCAGCTAGGCATGCCAGGCAGAGAGCTGGGTTTTCATTAGGCACCAAATGTTAGAAAACAGACTGAAACAAGGCTGGACTACCTTTACTTGTCCAATAAGAAACCATTTTGAGTGTTGAAAAGCGTTTTGCTACGTTTTTGCTACCTTTTGGACTAAGGACTAGGACCCTGCAGTTTGCACCACGTAGGCTGGCCAGCAGTCTAGGACAGGCAGGAGAAACAGTGGTGGAAAAACAGTCCTGTTGCTCTAACCTTTAATCTTATAAATAGCTTTGTTCTTCAGCAGCTGCTGAAAAAAACCTCACACTCCGTGGCCTAAGCCCCACGGCGCGCCACGCCACAAACAAACGCTATCAAGCCGTTATCAACATTATTTAGATCATGAAGCCCTTAATCAATTTGAAGAGCGTGTTTATGTGTGTGTGTGTGTGTGTGTGTGTACATACTGTACTCTAACCATTATGTAAAGGAAGGCCCAGAGGCCTAGTTTCCCTCTGGACTACAGGTTTCAAACAGTTAAGAAAAGAAGGATGAACGAATAATGAAACGTCCTTCCTCCCCACTTAAACATACTAGTACAACAGCAGTGTGTGTGTTGTGTGTGTGTGTATGTGTGTGTGTGTGTGTGTGTTGTGTGTGTGTGTGTGTGTGTGTGTGTGTGTGTGTGTGTGTGTGTGTGTGTGTGTGTGTGTGTGTGTGTGTGTGTGTGTGTGTGTGTGTGTGTGTGTGCGTGTTTATGTTTGGGATCATGTAAATACCCTATCAACAATATTTAATGTCTATAAATCTGGAGCTTCCTCTTTTGGTTGCAATAAACATATTTAAAGAACTACATGAATCACCTATGACACAAACATGTAGCAAAAACATGTCCTTGTTTATTTTTTAATATGTTCCTCTTCAAGGTGTAGCAGTACAGTCTTTTTTCATAAAAAATCTCAATAACCATATGTCTCTTTTCTTTATTGTGCTTCGAGGGAGAAAATATAATATAAAATACTATACAGAGAAGAGAACTTTAATATTACACATTAAAAAATGAAGAGTTTCATTCCAAAACGCTAAATATCAATTTTCAGAAACGTTGGTAAATTTGCGTTTATTGTTCAAAGAAATAATGAAAAGAGATTGGTGTGTTTTTCACTATCTAATCATGGCATGGGGGTGTTCAATGACAGACATGAAATTTATCACTTGATGGCTTCATTTTCAGAGAGACATAATCATGTTTTTTTGCAAGATGCTATATATCCGGTTTCACAAAGTCAAATGTAACAAATAACGACATTTCTAATGAAGAAATGTACAATGATACATTTGTGACATCAATATATATATATTTTTAAACAAATAATTCAATACAGTAATATGAGATCTGTATGTAAAACATTTACATTTGACATTTTAGTCATTTGGCAGAATCTCTTATCCAGAGCGACTTACAGTAAGTGCATTTATCTTAAGATCGCTAGGTGAGACAACCACATATCACAGTCAAATACATAGCATACGAACATTCCATTCCAGCTAAACAATGGATATATAGTGTTCGGCAATAAAAAAAAGAAAATAAATCATACACATCTAAAATCTATTAATAAAAAATCTGAGAACAGTAATATTTTACACACACAGAAGGTACCCACAAGCAATCATTTCTGATGAAAAAGACAAATGTGAAAAATTGGTGGATATAGCGTTTTGGAAATAAACTCTTCAAATACACACTATCAATGCATACATCAATTTGACCTTTGACCTTTGAAATGCATAAGGATGATCACATGTAAAATGCCTCAAAAGCTTGTTAAACTCTAACCTTAAGACACCATTTTTGCCACTTCATATTGCGTAGAAAAACACTTCAATATAATTCGTACATGAAGATACTTACAGTACATGTAACACTCTTGCTATGTGATTGAAATGAATTGAGAATTTCCCCTTCAAGAAGAACAGGACCTGTTTTCAAAATGGTCTTCTTGCTTTATGAATACAGGCCCAGAATGATGAAACTGCCCTGTGGATTTCTGGGTTTAGGTTCTGGTCATCTCAGCTCATCCGACCACCTCAAGCAAAACGCATGATTAACATTGGCCTTCCATTACCAGGGACAGATTTTGGAGCCGTTTGGTGGAGTTACATAAAAAGTTACAGAGAGGGAGAGAGAGAGAGAAAGAAAGAAAGACAGAAAGAGAGAGAGGGGAGAGGGGAGAGAGAGAGAGAGAGAGAGAGAGAGAGAGAGAGAGAGAGAGAGAGAGAGAGATAGAGAGAGAGAGAGAGTGAGAGAGAGAGAGAGAGAGAAATAACCTATGACATTTGTGTGAGTGTAATGTTTACTGCTCTTTTTTTATTGTTTATTTCACTTTTGTTTATTATCTATTTCATTGCTTTGGCAATGTAAACATATGTTTCCCATGCCCAATAAAGCCCCTTAATTTGAATTGAAATTGAAATTGAATTGAGAGAGAGAAAAAAGAAAGACAGAGAGAGAGAGAGAGAGAGAGAGAGAGAGAGAGAGAGAGAGAGAGAGAGAGAGTATGAGAACATATGAGACAGGAGAGAGAGAGAGAGAGAGAGAGAGAGAGAGAGTATGAGGACATATGAGACAGGAGAGAGAGAGAGAGAGAGAGAGAGAGAGTATGAGAACATATGAGACAGGAGAGAGAGAGAGAGAGAGAGAGAGAGAGAGAGAGAGAGAGAGAGAGAGAGAGAGAGAGAGAGAGAGAGAGAGAGAATGAGAACGTATGAGACAGGAGAGAGAGAGAAGAAAGAGGACGAGAGAGAGATAAAAGAGAGAAAGAAACAGTGTCTAGAGTTCTGTGGCCAAGGGCCAGGCCAGTTCCGTGGGCAATAATACAAGCCTGAACAGAGACGGTGATTGTTCTTATGAGAATTCTCCAAAATCTTGTGGAACAATGAGGGCTTTCTACTTTATAGACCCAACTGGTACTTTCCAACACAGGGTATAAACAGGACTCTGGAGATGTGTCTCAAATGGCACCCTATGGGCCCTGTTCAACAGTAGTGCACTATAAAGGGAAGGGTAACATTTGGGACGTATCCTGGGGCAGGGACAACATTTGGAGTAATCCACAGATAATTACGAGTAAAAAGTGTTTTGGCAAGAATAGGGGTTGCTGCTCTGGGACCAAGAAAATAGCTTCAAAAATAGATTTTAAGAGAAGGCAGGAATTTTCTTGACCACATGAGAGAAAAGGGCTAATAATACTCCTAAATATACTCTTTCTCAATAACAAGCTAATGGAGGCAGACGTGTTTCCACTTGCAAACATGTTATTTATGAGAAATCGTAAGAGATGTCCATGCTTGTTTGCTTGTCGACTACTCACTGATTCATAATAAACTCTGATGACGTAGAAAGATAACACATCTTTACGTTTGCCTGGAAAGACACTAAGTTGTGGCTTTTCTAATTTCTCCAAACATCTTTATGCTTGCCTGGCTTTAGTAATTGGCATTGGTTACTGGCATTGGTAACTGGCATTGGTAACTGACATTGGTAACTGACATTGGTAACTGGCATTGGTAACTGACATTGGTAACTGACATTGGTAACTGGCATTGGTTACTGGCATTGGTAACTGGCATTGGTAACTGACATTGGTAACTGACATTGGTAACTGGCATTGGTAACTGACATTGGTAACTGGCATTGGTAACTGGCATTGGTAACTGGCATTGGTTACTGGCATTGGTAACTGGCATTGGTAACTGACATTGGTAACTGACATTGGTAACTGGCATTGGTTACTGGCATTGGTAACTGGCATTGGTTACTGGCATTGGTTACTGGCATTGGTTACTGGCATTGGTTACTGGCATTGGTAACTGGCATTGGTAACTGGCATTGGTAACTGGCATTGGTAACTGACATTGGTTACTGGCATTGCTAGCTAGACATGCTAGGAGGTGCATGTTATTTTATCTTTCTTGGCCACATTTTAAGCAGTGTACTGAAACTGGTTGTTGAGAACCTAAAAAATTAACGATACACAGAGAGGAATGTATCTAACTTGTTCCAGGATCTATTTGTGCTTTCTTGCTCGAACTCCTATGGTCATTGTTTGGCGTGACGACCACAGGGTTTCGAAAGACAGCACAAACAGAGCTGGGACCAGGTTAGAATGTTACCAGTGAGAGAAAGGACGTTGCCGAGTTCCAGTAAAACTCAAAGCATGCGTCATTGTCAGCCAAGAAACCCACAGACCTCGTCCTCAGTCCTTTATTTCTACCTAGGGGTTGACTAAACATCTCATTTAAAGTTTGTATGAAAGTATATCTAATCTAGTTTGCTGTTGATTTGATGCACTACTGACAAGAACTCTTCTAGGGCTGCAGAATGTTTTGGAGACTGGATAAAAAAAAAAAAATGTAAGTCGCTCTGGAGAAGAGCGTCTGCTCTTAAGAAGAGGGAAAGTACCAGATCAATGTGAAGATTTGAGAATGGTTAATATCATTGCAATCGAGAGTGCGTAAGACCATGCATGCATTACTTTTCTACAGTATATGATGACGGCACTGTACTGTAATTCATTTAAAAAGCCTTCAATTCTCTGTTTCTTTCTACCATTAAATGTTTTTTATACAGAGAGAGCTCTGATCTCTTCTCCCTTGTTTGTGATTAATGAGTGTTCACTGTCATTCAACCTTAATATCAAATCAAGCAGAAGGATTCCTCTCATTCTTGTACCGCCCAGAGAGGGACGGATGATACAACCCTGTACCAGCCCAGTTTCATAACCAATATTCATAGCAGTCATTGATTATTGGCACATGGGTTAATAATAGCTCTACTATGCAGAGATGTTGTTACCTCATGGTCGTGGTCATTAGGCACCAAACAGAAGAAAACATTTTGAAATGTTTTCTGTTGTGTGTCCTAATGAAAACTACAGAGACTTTGCTGCCGTTAGTACATTGGTACAATGGCAAATAGTTCATTAATACCAAGAGCTCTATTCAATCTGTATCGCGGAAATTCAGCGTTACAGAATGGTAATGTTCCCACAGTAGCGGAGATATCATTCACGGTAAATGCTGCATATGTCGGCTCAATCAGAAATTACCTTTAAATTACTATCACAGAATCTGTAACGCTTCATGGATACAGATTGAATAGAGCCCCAAATCTATTAACAGAGAGGTTGTTACTTCAGGTTGAAGTGGGGGTCAACTGAAACCAGGCCTCAGTGTCCTCTGTGGTACTTCAGGTTGACGTGGGGATCAACTGAAACCAGGCCTCAGTGTCCTCTGTGGTATTTCAGGTTGACGTGGGGGTCAACTGAAAGCAGGCCTCAGTGTCCTCTGTGGTATTTCAGGTTGAAGTGGGGGTCAACTGAAACCAGGCCTCAGTGTCCTCTGTGGTATTTCAGGTTGAAGTGGGGGTCAACTGAAACCAGGCCTCAGTGTCCTCTGTGCTTTAACCTCATTTAACAGCAAGGCTAAAAAGGCTGGGAGCTGGACACTGGGCTGGATGAGGAAGTGGTGCTGTTATATTATTATATAATGTTTATCTGTGAGTCTAAAATAGTCCCAGACATTTTCCTGCATGGGAAACATTTGCCGGTAGAGGTGGGGGAGTGGCAGCTTGGCTTCAGTTTAGTTCAGAGTGGACAGAGACGGTGTTATGTGCCCTCCAATTCCAATTTGGCAAATGGGGTAGATGCTACATGGCGCCAGGACAGAGGGACAGAGGATCAGAGGGAGTGGACAGAAAGGGGGACAAAGCAAAGAAAACATCAGAAGGATAAACAAAGATAACCTGGAAGTGGTTTTACTCCTTAAAATGGAAGTGGTTTTACTCCTTGAAGTACTATTATGTCTCAGATTGTTGCTTGAGGGCATCTGTAAATCCGTTTGGCCAAAATGTTGAAATATGAAAGCGCATCAATCAGTACACACAAATAAAAAATGATTGCACTGTAAAAAATACTCATCCAACCACTGACTGACCACAATATGTCCATATAAAAGTATTTGCTGAAGGACCAAACATCACCTTTGTTTCATTAACCCCATCAGCCCCCCAATAGCAGCAGGCTTCTGCATTGTCCTCCTTCACCCTTTGTCCACAGTGTGTGTGTGTGTGTTCATATGCGTGTGCTTTTCCATGCCCAAATGGCTTCTGCTTTTGAAGACTCAAACAAACAAAAGCAGTTTCAGAATAGGTCATAGGTCAACTGTTTCTTCATTTTTTATATAAGGGGTTGACATAATGACAACACAGGAAACACGAGACTTGGGGTAAAAAGGAATCTGTAAAAACGTCTTCAAATTATTTATTTTTTTACCATGGTTGTTAGGGCTGAAGACACAGAGTTCTGTGAGTCTGTAAGGATTGTATTTTGTAGCTGTTAGTACAAGTCCAGCCACCACGGGGTTCTGTCTGTGACTCCGTGTCAGTTGCTCTGAGCACCTGGTCACAGGTCCAGGGATGTAGGTAGTAAACACGTCAACTTTGTATGTGCACCTTTAATTTGTATCTGTATAGTAGTGTCACGGGTCCATGGTGCTGGTCTGTGGTTCGGTGTGTTTGTAATTACAGGTCCATGGTGCTGGTCTGTGGTTCGGTGTGTTTGTAATTACAGGTCCATGGTGCTGGTCTGTGGTTCGGTGTGTTTGTAATTACAGGTCCATGGTGCTGGTCTGTGGTTCGGTGTGTTTGTAATTACAGGTCCATGGTGCTGGTCTGTGGTTCGGTGTGTTTGTAATTACAGGTCCATGGTCTGTGTCTGTAGAGTCACAGACAGGTCCATGGTGCTGGTCTGTGGTTCGGTGTGTTTGTAATTACAGGTCCATGGTGCTGGTCTGTGGTTCGGTGTGTTTGTAATTACAGGTCCATGGTCTGTGTCTGTAGAGTCACAGACAGGTCCATGGTGCTGGTCTGTGGTTCTGTCTCTGTGTGTCTCTAGTTGCAGGTCTGTGGTTACAGGTCTGTGGCATGATGTATCTGTAATCACAGGTTCAAAGTTCTGGTCTGTGGCTCTGCATGTCTGTACTGTGTATCTATCTCTGTATAGGTCCATGGTGCTTGTCTTTGACTGTGTGTCTGTAGGTTGTAAAGTCACAGGTCATTGGTGTGTATGTAGGTTGTAAAGTCACAGGTCATTGGTGTGTCTGTAGGTTGTAAAGTCACAGGTCACTGGTGTGTATGTAGGTTGTAAAGTCACAGGTGTGTCTGTAGACACATGGTTTTGTGTGTGTTTGTAAAGTCAGATACAGTTCCATGGTAGTGGTCTGTGGCTTGGTGTGACTGCAGTATGTGACTGTAATCACAGGTCCATGGCTCGGGTTGTGGTGGTGGTATAGTGGTGGTGTTCCCTACTGTTGGACTGCAGCGCAGAGATGAGAAGGCCTTGGTCCTGGTCCAGACAGTCCTGTTCATGGTGCAGTTTCTGGGCCAGAGGGTTCCTGCTGATCACCAGCTCCAGCTTGTCCCCAGCCTCGGTGATCAGGGGCACAGCCAGGCAGCAGTCAAAGTCCCTGGTACGCACGTGGTTCACCTACAGCACCAGGGGAAATGGATATTCATTAGCCTCATATTCAGTCATTCATTAGCCTCATATTCAGTCATTCATTAGCCTCATATTCAGTCATTCATTAGCCTCATATTCAGTCATTCATTAGCCTCATATTCAGTCATTCATTAGCCTCATATTCAGTAATTCATTAGCCTCATATTCAGTAATTCATTAGCCTCATATTCAGTCATTCATTAGCCTCATATTCAGTCATTCATTAGACTCATATTCAGTCATTCATTAGCCTCATATTCAGTCATTCATTAGCCTCATATTCAGTCATTCATTAGCCTCATATTCAGTCATTCATTAGCCTCATATTCAGTCATTCATTAGCCTCATATTCAGTCATTCATTAGCCTCATATTCAGTCATTCATTAGACTCATATTCAGTAATTCATTAGCCTCATATTCAGTAATTCATTAGACTCATATTCAGTCATTCATTAGACTCATATTCAGTAATTCATTAGCCTCATATTCAGTAATTCATTAGACTCATATTCAGTAATTCATTAGCCTCATATTCAGTAATTCATTAGACTCATATTCAGTAATTCATTAGACTCATATTCAGTAATTCATTAGCCTCATATTCAGTAATTCATTAGCCTCATATTCAGTAATTCATTAGCCTCATATTCAGTAATTCATTAGCCTCATATTCAGTACTTCATTAGACTCATATTCAGTAATTCATTAGACTCATATTCAGTAATTCATTAGACTCATATTCAGTACATAGTTGATTTCAGCACAATTTCCTAAAAACATTGGCTGGTATGGCAAGTATTGAATTATGAAACTTGGGAGTCAAGACTAGAAATTCAGTCAAAAGTCAAAGTCCCTGGTACGCATGTGGTTCACCAATTTTGCAGACTTTTAGCAATCAAAGTGACTTACAGAACTGTTGACATTTACAATGACACATTCACATGCATGTCCCCACTAAGGGGAAGACATGCAGATTCATTCATTGTTTGACAATGTGGGTAGAATTATTCACTTTGGAGTTTGGACAGTATGGAATTTGTCACAATGTGGATGGCACGTGCAACTCTGACTTTTGCGTCAATCAATCAATGATTTCAGTAGGAGGATTTGTACGAGTTAGGATTCAGCCCTGTGTGCATTTTGAAGCAGTTGTTTATTAATGTGTTACATAATCCTCACTAGAACAGGGATACTAAGTGGAGGGTGTCGAATAGACAATACATACGGCATCCATATTAAGAAGTTGTCCAATTTCGTGCACAACATAGATGCTGTACACACTTCTTCTGTTACTGTAGATTTCTCACAGACAGATCAGATTCTAAACCATAAAACACTGCAACCAAGGACTGATTTCTAGGAATAAACACCACAAACACTGTAACCAAGGACTGATTTCTAGGAATAAACACCACAAACACTGTAACCAAGGACTGATTTCTAGGAATAAACACCACAAACACTGTAACCAAGGACTGATTTCTAGGAATAAACACCACAAACACTGTAACCAAGGACTGATTTCTAGGAATAAACACCACAAACACTGTAACCAAGGACTGATTTCTAGGAATAAACACCACAAACACTGTAACCAAGGACTGATTTCTAGGAATAAACACCACAAACACTGTAACCAAGATTTCTAGGAATAAACACCACAAACACTGTAACCAAGGACTGATTTCTAGGAATAAACACCACAAACACTGTAACCAAGGACTGATTTCTAGGAATAAACACCACAAACACTGTAACCAAGGACTGATTTCTAGGAATAAACACCACAAACACTGCAGTCAATAGCAACATTCCAACAACTCTGCTAATGCCACTTTAACCACATCAGTGTGCACTGTTGATTGTGGTTCACACATACATGGCCAAACCGAACCAAACTGAGCCAAGCTGAGCTGTACGGGGCAGGCCTGGTTACACATCCACCCTAGTTGCTGGAACCAGGCTGGAAGGACAATGTAAAAGGAAAATATCAGAGCAAGCACAGTACGGTTTGGGTTGGCCGTATAGTGAGAATCAGGTATTGTTTGGCTTGGAAGACAGCTAGGGAACTGGGATCTGGAAGCTAGGAGCACTGGCATATCCTGCTGGGTGTGCATAGTTTACTTTTTATCTTGGCCGAGTCTGTACACGTTGAATGTTCGTTTTTATAATAAGTAGTTCTGGGTTTCTTTATTTACCTTCAATAAGTGGACTTTATTAAACTGTGGCTTTGGCTTAATCAGAACCATACCCATTGTTCTATTCTGGTCTAAAAATGTATTTCTATTTTATTTTTATTTTCTTCTGTCTCATGGGTATTAAAGGGTAGATATTATAATAACTCTACTATATGAGAAGATATTCCCAACAGTGGGGTTGCTATTGCCATCTCCCAGTGGTCACAACCCAACCTGCCCCTCCATGTTTTCTCTGGCCGAAGCATAATTGTTAATGCGCTGATCATTTATTAACTTGACAGCGGTCTGTAATGAGAGCCAGATTGTGCACAGCATGCAGGGGAGAGAGGGAGGGAGGGAGGGGGGGAGAGAGGGAGGGAGGGGGGAGAGAGAGAGGAGGGGGGAGAGGGAGGGAGAGAGAGAGAGGGGGGGGGGGGAGGGAGAGAGAAAGAGAAAGAGAGAGAGAGGGGGGGGAGAGAGAGAGAGAGAGAGAGAGAGAGAGAGAGAGAGAGAGAGAGAGAGAGAGAGAGAGAGAGAGAGAGAGAGAGAGAGAGAGAGAGAGAGAGAGAGAGAGAGAGAGAGAGAGAGAGAGAGAAAAAGAGAGAGAAAAAGAGAGAGAGAGGTGGGGAGAGGGGGAGAGAGAGAGAGAGAGAGAGAGAGAGAGAGAGAGAGAGAGAGAGAGAGAGAGAGAGAGAGAGAGAGAGAGAGAGAGAGAGTGGGTGGGTGGGTGGGTGGGTGCTACCCGCTAGGCTAGCTAAAGAAAATCCCAGTGAACTAACACAGAAACATTATCAATAGATACTAACACTGCTAGTGCCATGCTAGTAATATAACATATGCCATTTATCTATCTATCTATCTATCTATCTATCTATCTATCTATCTATCTATCTATCTATCTATCTATCTATCTATCTATCTATCTATCTATCTATCTATCTATCTATCTATCTATCTATCTATCTATCTATCTATCTATCTATCTATCTATCTATCTATCTATCTATCTATCTATCTATCTATCTATCTATCTATCTATCTATCTATCTATCTATCTAGGTACAGGCTGGTGGGTAGGTACAGGCTGGTGGATAGGTACAGGCTGGTGGATAGGTACAGGCTGGTGGATCGGTACAGGCTGGTGGATCGGTACAGGCTGGTGGATCGGTACAGGCTGGTGGATTGGTACAGGCTGGTGGGTAAGTACAGGCTGGTGGATAGTTACAGACGCAGTAGGCACCTGTAGGATCCTGTCATATGGTTTCAGGCCTGCGCGGTCCGCCGGGCCCTCGGGACGGATCATGTTGACATAAACACCTTTCTCTAGGAACCCGTCCGATACGCTGAAGCCAAAGTCATCGCTCTCCGGATCCTTCATCACCGTCACCTGGGGAATACAACCCGATAAGGGAATACAACCCAATAAGGGATAAGAGTAGCTTCAACACACGCATAGCTGGACATAGCTGGACATAGCTGAACATAGCTGAACATAGCTGGACATAGCTGAACATAGCTGGACATAGCTGATCATAGCTGGACATAGCTGGACATAGCTGAACATAGCTGAACATAGCTGGACATAGCTGGACATAGCTGAACATAGCTGGACATAGCTGGACATAGCTGGACATAGCCGAACATAGCTGGACATAGCTGATCATAGCTGGACATAGCTGGACATAGCTGAACATAGCTGGACATAGCTGAACATAGCTGGACATAGCTGGACATAGCTGGACATAGCTGAACATAGCTGGACATAGCTGAACATAGCTAGACATAGCTGAACATAGCTGGACATAGCTAGACATAGCTGAACATAGCTGAACATAGCTGAACATAGCTGGACATAGCTGAACATAGCTGAACATAGCTGGACATAGCTGAACATAGCTGGACATAGCTGGACATATCTGGATATAGCTAGACATAGCTAGACATAGCTGAACATAGCTGGACATAGCTGAACATAGCTGGACATAGCTGAACATAGCTGGACATAGCTGGACATAGCTGGACATAGCTGGACATAGCTGGACATATCTGGATATAGCTGAACATAGCTGGACATAGCTGAACATAGCTGAACGTTTCTGGATATAGCTGAACATAGCTGGACATAGCTGGACATAGCTGGACATATCTGGATATAGCTGAACATAGCTGGACATAGCTGGACATAGCTGGACATAGTTGGACATAGCTGGACATAGCTAGACATAGCTAGACATAGCTGGACATAGCTGAACATAGCTGGATATAGCTGAACACAGCTGGACATAGCTGGACATAGCTAGACATAGCTGGACATAGCTGAACATAGCTGGACATAGCTGGACATAGCTAGACATAGCTGGACATAGCTGGACATAGCTGGACATAGCTGGACATAGCTGAACTTGGCTGAACACATAACTCCTTTAACAATGTTAGTACTGCTCATATATCCTGTAGCTTCACACATGGCTGCACAGCTTAGTGACATAACGGGGCCTTGGGATGGTTGAACATGCACTTAAAATGCTAACTAAAGCCAATGACAGAGTAGGGTGGTGGCTATGGTTTAACCTTTACCTCTGAGGGCACTGAAGTCTGCATTTAGCAGGCACTCTTATTCTGTGACTTGCAGTACTGTACAATAAGTGCATTCAGCATCACGAACATTGCAAGTAAAACCTTCCTCAGAAAGAGTCCCCTGTAGCTCAGTTGGTAGAGCATGGCGCTTGCAACGCCAGGGTTGTGAGTTCGTTTCCCACGGGGGGCCAGTATGAAAATGTATGCACTCACTAACTGTAAGTCGCTCTGGATAAGAGCGTCTGCTAAATGACTAAAATGTAAATGTGAAAAAGAGCTGCTATTGGCAAGACCAGTGCTATTGAGCAAACTAACTAAAGCAGGCAGGTTGGTCTGACAGTGAAGAGCAGGGTGCACAAGCCAATTAATAAATTAGAGTGTTGTTAGTCAATAATGTATGTATTGATGTATTATTGATTACTGTGGTCTGTTACTGTACACTGTCTAGACCTCAACCGGAAGGAACAACAGCATATGGTGGAGTCAGGTTCCAGTGGTGCAGGGCTCTTAAACTCTGTTCCTGGAGAGCTACCCTCCTGTAGGTTTACGCTCCAACCCTGTTCCTGGAGAGCTACCCTCCTGTAGGTTTACGCTCCAACCCTGTTCCTGGAGAGCTACCCTCCTGTAGGTTTTAACTCCAACCCTGTTCCTGGAGAGCTACCCTCCTGTAGGTTTACGCTCCAACCCTGTTCCTGGAGAGCTACCCTCCTGTAGGTTTACACTCCAACCCTGTTCCTGGAGAGCTACTCTCCTGTAGGTTTACGCTCCAACCCTGTTCCTGGAGAGCTACCCTCCTGTAGGTTTTAACTCCAACCCTGTTCCTGGAGAGCTACCCTCCTGTAGGTTTTAACTCCAACCCTGTTCCTGGAGAGCTACCCTCCTGTAGGTTTTAACTCCAACCCTGTTCCTGGAGAGCTACCCTCCTATAGGTTTACGCTCCAACCCTGTTCCTGGAGAGCTACTCTCCTGTAGGTTTTAACTCCAACCCTGTTCCTGGAGAGCTACCCTCCTATAGGTTTTAACTCCAACCCTGTTCCTGGAGAGCTACTCTCCTGTAGGTTTTAACTCCAACCCTGTTCCTGGAGAGCTACCCTCCTGTAGGTTTACGCTCCAACCCTGTTCCTGGAGAGCTACCCTCTTGTAGGTTTTAACTCCAACCCTGTTCCTGGAGAGCTACCCTCCTGTAGGTTTACGCTCCAACCCTGTTCCTGGAGAGCTACCCTCCTGTAAGTTTTAACTCCAACCCTGTTCCTGGAAAGCTACACTCCTGTAGGTTTACACTCAAACCCTGTTCCTGGAGAGCAACCCTCCGGTAGGTTTATGCTCCAACACCAGTTGATTCAGATAATCAACCAGCTAATTATAAGAATTGGAGTGAAATCCTACAGGATGTCAGTTCTCCAGGAACAGGGTTGGAGAGCCCTGCATGGTGGGTACATTAGTCACCTTGTGTAGCTCGAGAGGGGTCGGGGACAGGATCTCCTGCATCTCCTCCTTGATCCTGCGGGACTCCCAGGTCTTCTCAGACACCCGAAGTGTGTTCTTGGCCTTGGCCTCGTGATGCAGCTGTGTCCTGGCCTCGTGGTGCAGGAGCTGGGCCTCCGGGGGCAGGTGGGCCTCCTGGTGGAGGTGGACCTCCTGGTGCAGGTGGGTCTTGGCATCGTGGTGCAGGAGGGAGCTCCTCCGTAGAGGGCTGACGCGGGGCTGGCTGACGGGATCCCCAGGGTGGGGGACGGCATGGGACTTGTTACCATCCACCCCAATACTGATGGCACTGCCCGTCATGATGGATGCCTATAGAGAGAATAGAGCAGAGTAAAGTAGAGTAAAGTAGAGTAAAGCATAGCAGAGTAGAGTAGAGTAGAGTAGAGTACAGAGTAGAGTAGAGCATAGTAGAGTATAGAGTAGAGTACAGAGTAGGGAACAGAGAGAGTAGAGCATAGAGTACAGTACAGAGTAGAGTAGAGCATAGCAAAGTAGAGTAGAGCAGAGTAGAGTACAGAGTAGAGTAGAGCATAGTAGAGTACAGAGTAGAGAACAGAGTAGAGTAGAGCATAGAGTAGATAACAGAGAAGAGAACAGAGTAGAGTAGAGCATAGCAGAGTAGAGCAGAGTAGAGTAGAGCAAAGTAGAGCAGAGTAGAGTAGAGCATAGCAGAGCAGAGTAGAGCATAGAGTAGAGCATGGCAAAGTAGAGTAGAGCAGAGTAGAGTAGAGTAGAATAGAGTAGAGGTAGAGGACAGACTCCAGTACCTGGCAAGGCAGCTACTGGAGGGGTTTCAGCACATTTATAATGGACTCCACAAAGTTCCTTAGGATGCTTCCAAAATTACGCTCTATTGCCAATTTAGTGCACTACCAGGGTCCATAGGTCTCTGGTCAAAAGTAGTGCACTACATAGTGAATAGGGTGCCATTTGGGACGCAGCCCCAGTCTCTAAATATATCATGTGTATGCGACCACTGGGAACTGTAGACTAATATGCTGGAATAACATTATACTGGGAACTGTAGACTAACATGCTGGAATAACATTATAGTGGGAACTGTAGACTAACATGCTGGAATAACATTATACTGGGAACTGTAGACTAACATGCTGGAATAACATTATAGTGGGAACTGTAGACTAACATGCTGGAATAACATTATACTGGGAACTGTAGACTAACATGCTGGAATAACATTATAGTGGGAACTGTAGACTAACATGCTGGAATAACATTATACTGGGAACTGTAGACTAACATGCTGGAATAACATTATACTGGGAAATGTAGACTAACATGCTGGAATAACATTATAGTGGGAACTGTAGACTAACATGCTGGAATAACATTATACTGGGAACTGTAGACTAACATGCTGGAATAACATTATATTGGGAACTGTAGACTAACATGCTGGAATAACATTATACTGGGAATTGAGGACTAACATGCTGGAATAACATTATACTGGGAAATGTAGACTAACATGCTGGAATAACATTATACTGGGAACTGTAGACTAACATGCTGGAACAACATTATACTGGGAACTGTAGACTAACACGCTGGAATAACATTATACTGGGAACTGTAGACTAACATGCTGGAATAACATTATACTGGGAACTGTAGACGAAGATGCTGGAATAACATTATACTGGAAACTGTAGACTAACAAGCTGGAATAACATTATACTGGGAACTGTAGACGAAGATGCTGGAATAACATTATACTGGGAACTGTAGACGAAGATGCTGGAATAACATTATACTGGGAACTGTAGACGAAGATGCTGGAATAACATTATACTGGGAACTGTAGACGAAGATGCTGGAATAACATTATACTGGGAACTGTAGACGAAGATGCTGGAATAACATTATACTGGGAACTGTAGACGAAGATGCTGGAATAACATTATACTGCTGACCAAAGCAGTTTCCAGCTGGGGTCTGAAAATGCGAGCAGAAACTAAACATTGTCGATGTCCATCTGTCTTTTTATTGACATCCTAATATATGTACGGAAACAGATCCAGGCTATATTTTTAAATAGTTCCTGTATGTATGTTAGTATGCAGTCTTTCCAAGAATGTGTCTACAGTGGGGAGAACAAGTATTTGATACACTGCCGATTTTGCAGGTTTTCCTACTTACAAAGCATGTAGAGGTCTGTAATTTTTATCATAGGTACACTTCAACTGTGAGAGACGGAATCTAAAACAAAAATCCAGAAAATCACATTGTATGATTTTTAAGTAATTAATTTGCATTTTATTGCATGACATAAGTATTTGATACATCAGAAAAGCAGAACTTAATATTTGGTACAGAAACCTTTGTTTGCAATTACAGAGATCATACGTTTCCTGTAGGTCTTGACCAGGTTTGCACACACTGCAGCAGGGATTTTGGCCCACTCCTCCATACAGACCTTCTCCAGATCCTTCAGGTTTCGGGGCTGTCACTGGGCAATACAGACTTTCAGCTCCCTCCAAAGATTTTCTATTGGGTTCAGGTCTGGAGACTGGCTAGGCCACTCCAGGACCTTGAGATGCTTCTTACGGAGCCACTCCTTAGTTGCCCTGGCTGTGTGTTTCGGGTCGTTGTCATGCTGGAAGACCCAGCCACGACCCATCTTCAATGCTCTTAATGAGGGAAGGAGGTTGTTGGCCAAGATCTCGCGATACATGGCCCCATCCATCCTCCTCTCAATACGGTGCAGTCGTCCTGTCCCCTTTGCAGAAAAGCATCCCCAAATAATGATGTTTCCACCTCCATGCTTCACGGTTAGGATGGTGTTCTTGGGGTTGTACTCATCCTTCTTCTTCCTCCAAACACGGCGAGTGGAGTTTAGACCAAAAAGCTATATTTTTGTCTCATCAGACCACATGACCTTCTCCCATTCCTCCTCTGGATCATCCAGATGGTCATTGGCAAACTTCAGATGAGCCTGGAAATGCGCTGGCTTGAGCAGGGGGACCTTGCGTGCGCTGCAGGATTTTAATCCATGACGGCGTAATGTGTTACTAATGGTTTTCTTTGAGACTGTGGTCCCAGCTCTCTTCAGGTCATTGACCAGGTCCTGCCGTGTAGTTCTGGGCTGATCCCTCACCTTCCTCATGATCATTGATGCCCCACGAGGTGAGATCTTGCATGGAGCCCCAGACCGAGGGTGATTGACCGTCATCTTGAACTTCTTCCATTTTCTAATAATTGCGCCAACAGTTGTTGCCTTCTCACCAAGCTGCTTGCCTATTGTCCTGTAGCCCATCCCAGCCTTGTGCAGGTCTACAATTTTATCCCTGATGTCCTTACACAGCTCTCTGGTCTTGGCCATTGTGGAGAGGTTGGAGTCTGTTTGATTGAATGTGTGGACTGGTGTCTTTTATACATGTAACGACTTCAAACAGGTGCAGTTAATACAGGTAATGAGTGGAGAACAGGAGGGCTTCTTAAAGAAAAACTAACAGGTCTGTGAGAGCCGGAATTCTTACTGGTTGGTAGGTGATCAAATACTTATGTCATGCAATAAAATGCAAATTAATTACTTAAAAATCATACAATGTGATTTTCTGGATTTTTGTTTTAGATTCAGTCTCTCATAGTTGAAGTGTAGCTATGATAAAAATTACAGACCTCTACATGCTTTGTAAGTAGGAAAACCTGCAAAATCGGCAGTGTATCAAATACTTGTTCTCCCCACTGTATGTTGCTGTGACCATGCTAGGCCCAACACAACAGGACACCAGCAGCAGCAGTGGAATAACAAATAGACACCTGTCTGTTCACTATGTGTGCCACTGTACTGATGCAATTTCCTGTACTGCTCTTTGGTCTTTTTGGTTCACAGGGAAACACTTCCCTTTGGAATTTACATGGCTCTAAGTGTGCAGGACCTTTTCTTCAAGCCTCTTACCTTCCTTGTCAGGTGTGTGGCAGATGTCTCCATTTTTATAGGTTCAGAGACAGTTGATTGTCTTTTAATTGACCAGGTGAGTTATTGTAGTATACCTCTATCTCTCTGAGGAGCTCAGACTGTCCACAGGTCTCCAGGTCTTCCAGGGCCTGACACCAGAAACTGTCCTCGTGGTCTAACATGATGCCGTCACTGTGAGGCTGGCTGGTGTATCTGTGACAACACAGGAAGGTGCACGTGTTAACCGTTACTTGGACGGATGAAGCGGTACATTCATGATGTCATCACTGTGGAGCTGGCTGGTGTTTCTGAGTCAAGACAAGAAGGAAACAGAACACATGTAACATGTTACATGAAGCGGTCCACCTGGTTGAAGATGGTGCTGTAGTGGACAGCTGCCGTTCTACGGGCTCCTGACCAATTCTGCTATTTAAAAAAAAGAAATTATGCAGATTTTAACTTTTTTTGTACATAAATATTTAAGCCACAGCTTCTGGAAATCAGAACAGCGACGACTAACTTCGATTTGGATGAAGATTTCTACTTCAACAAGTCGGCAGTTGTGGATGTACTGCTCATTCCGGACCAGGCCCTAATCCCAAGGACTCGAAAGCGACGGCGCAAGAGAGGCAAACGAGTGGGCTCCCTGATGAGACAACGTTGATGAGTAAATAAATCGCCTCTACCCTCCATTCTATTGGTGAACGTACAATCACTGGAGAACAAACTGGATGAGCTCTGTTCGAGACTATCCTATCAACGGGACCTGAAGAACTGTAATATCCTAGATTTCTCAGAGTCATGTCTGAATAAGGACATGGATAATATACAAGAAAATGCACATCCAGAGGTGGCGCTCCTAGTGGCCGGTGATTTTAATGCAGGGAAACTGAAATCTGTCTTACCTCATTTTTACCAGCATGTCACCTGTGCAACTAGAGGCAAAGAAACTGTAGATCACCTTTACTCCACACACAGAGACGCATACAAAGCTCTCCCTCAACCTCTATTTGGCAAATCTGACCATTACTCTATCCTCATGATTCCTGCTTACAAGCAAAAACTCAAACAGGAAGTACCAGTGACACGCTCAATACGGAAGTGGTCTGATGAAGCGAATGCTCAGCTACAGGACTGTTTCGCTACCACAGACTGGAATATGTTCCAGGATTCATCCGATAACATTGAGGAGTTTACCACATCAGTCAAGTGCATTGATGACATCGTCCTGACAGTGACCGTACGTATGTACATATCCCAACTAGAAGCCATGGATTACAGGCAACATCCGCACTGAGCTAAATGCTAGGGTTGCCTCTTTCAAGGAGCAGGACACTAATCCGGACATTTATAAGAAATCCCGCTATGACCTTCAATGAACCATCAAACAGTCAAAATGTCAATACAGGACTAAGATCGAATCATACTACGTCGGCTCTGAAGCTTGTCAGATGTGGCAGGGCTTGCAAATTATCACAGATTATAAAGGGAAACCCAGCTGCAAGCTGCCCAGTGACGCGAGCCTACCAGACAAGCTAAATTCCTTCTATGCTCGCTTCGAGGCAAGCAACACTGAACCATGCATGAGTGCACCAGCTGTTCCTGACGACTGTGTGATCTCGCTCTCCGTAGACGATGTGAGTAAGACCTTTAAACAAGTTAACATTCACAAGGCCACGGGGCCAGACAGATTACCAGGATGCGTACTCAGAGCACGCGCTGAACAGCTGCAAAGTGTCTTTACTGACATTTTCAACCTCTCCCTGACCCCATCTGTAATACCTGCATGTTTCAAGCAGACCACCATAGACCCTGTGCCCAAGAATGGCAAGGTAACCTTTCTAAATGACTATTGCCTCGTAGCACATCTGTAGCCATGAAATACTTTGAAAGGCTGGTAATGGCTCACATCAACACCATCATCCCAGATACCACATATCGCCCCAACAGATCCACAGATGACAACAGGACCCTAAACAGCTTCTACCCCCAAGCTATAAGACTGCTAAATAGTTAACCAATAGCTACCTGAACTATCTGCATTGACCCTTTTTGCACAAACTCTTTTGACTCATAACATTCGCTGCTGCAACTGTATATTATCTATCCTATTGCAGAGTTACTTTATATTTTCTTTCCTCGTCTAACCATGTGTTCTCGCATACCCCGAGAGCATCTGGTCAGCGCGGCGGTGGCACAGGAATCCTCATCTCTCCCAAGTGGACATTCTCTCTTTTTCCTCTGACCCATCTGTCTATCTCCTCATTTGAATTCCATGCTGTCACAGTCACTAGCCCATTCAAGCTTAACATTTTTGTCATTTATCGCCCTCCAGGTTCCCTTGGAGAGTTCATCAATGAGCTTTACGCCTTGATAAGTTCCTTTCCTGAGGATGGCTCACCCCTTACAGTTCTGGGTGACTTTAACCTCCCTACGTCTGCCTTTGACTCATTTCTCTCTGCCTCCTTCTTTCCACTCCTTTCCTCTTTTGACCTCACCCTCTCACCGTCCCCCCCTACTGACAAGGCAGGCAATACGCTTGACCTCATCTTTACTAGATGCTATTCTTCTACTAATCTCACTGCAACTCCCCTCCAAGTCTCCGACCACTACTTTGTATCCTTTTCTCTCTCGCTCTCCTCCAACACTACTCACTCTGCACCTACTCAGATGATAATGTGCCGTCGCAACCTTTGCTCTCTCTCTCCCGCTACTCTCTCCTCTTCCATCCTATCATCTCTTCCCTCTGCTAAATACTTCTCCCCCCAATCTCCTGATTCTGCCTCCTCAACCCTCCTTGTGTCCCCTATCCTCCCGGCCGGCTCGGTCCTCCCCTCCTGCTCCGTGGCTTGATGATTCATTGCGAGCTCACAGAAGAGGGCTCCGGGCAGCCGAGCGGAAATGGAGGAAAACTAAACTCTGTGCGGACCTGTCATCTTTTCACTCCCTCCTCTCTACATTCTCTTCCTCTGTTTCCGCTGCCAAAGCCACTTTCTACCACTGTAAATTTCAAGCCTCTGCCTCTAACCCTAGGAAGCTATTTGCCACCTTCTCCTCCCTGCTGAATCCTCCTCCTCCTCCCTCTCCCT